>NW_009592843.1:135813-144799 GCF_000690535.1 Cariama cristata
ACTCAACAATGTGACATCACTTCACCTCCTTCCTTGCACTTAGAGTAATATGCACCAGGAAAAACAGAGCCAGCAGGTATTATCCTACTGATAATAATGAAGGACATGTTATAGGGATGGAGAAAAGCTACTATAAAAGCCATCTAAAATGGATGTTCTAGACAAGTGGTCAGTGTTTCTGCACCAAATACTTTCCTACACATTTCTGAGGTGAAAAACTGCTTGCTTCAGTTAAAAGTTCAACTGAAAAATAATTTTGAGAGAGTCTAACTCTTTCATAGTCTCTGTAGATATCAGTTTTATAGCTCCTTTCCATTTTATGAAGCTTACAGTATCATTGCATTGTTCTGAAAATGTTAAATATACATCAATAAACATACATGTGTGCTCTCTTGTTCAGAGACAAGTTTTGTTACTATAGAAATCAGGTTTTCTAACTTGGATTGACTGACCCAAATTTCCAAATACACAAAAATAAAAGAAATAAAATAATGGTTTAAAAACAGTAACTACAAGGGAGGTAATTCCACGAAATGAGAGGCAAGGTATAGGTCCCACTAACTCTATTTACTATTGTCTTCAATAGATAAAAGATTTTACTCATGTTTCTAACATCTGATGTGGGGCCATAACAGGAGAGACATAAAACATAGAGATTGGACAGGTCTTAAAGAAACAGAAAACACAGAAATGAAAGCAAGCCTTGTGTTCTTTATTCAATCTGTCAACTTTACCCTGTATATTTAAGTATATACAGACTCTTCAAGTTCATTTTACAGCTAATTCTCTTTACACTCAGTAGAGTGAGAGTCCCTTTACTAGGCATAACATAGTAAAATTCATGAACTTCTGTACTGAGACATCGCTACACGTGAAATTCCCTGTGACTCTTGCCTTAAAGCACCGTGCCTCAAGAATATGGACAGAGAACGTTTTATTGGTTAATCTTCAAACTCAGCTAGGCTATCCCAAAACAAAGAACTAAGAGCTCAACTTTTCAGAAAGGAATGGTGCCCAAAAAGCCATCAGAAAGTCATCAGCTGGAAATTTGTGAGAACTGCCATTTCACTTAGCTATGGGGAGGCAAGACAGATGAGAATCAAAGTAGCATTTCTAAGAAGATCTTTTTGAAATTCTGCTGGAGAATGTTATAAATATTTTATTGGACAGATAGAAATTTCAATTGTCCCTTGAAGAGCTATTGCGCCAAATTTAGAGATTAAATTCAACCATTAAAGTATCAAATGGAGAGATTTTAGTCTTGCTTTTATTGGAAATCAAAATGCAATTTTAAACCGTGGAGCCCCTACTGATGCCTCTATAATAGAAGCATTTTGGAGCTGGACTCAAATGGTTTATTCCACTCAAACTGACACTGAAAAGAGATTTAGTTTTGGAATAAAATAGTAATTTTTCCAGACAAAAAGATTACTGGGAAGATTCAGTTTTATTAAAGATACAGAAGAGGGCAGCTGTTGTCTTTGATTATATTTACAAAGTATGAATCAGTTTTAACATACAAAGATAGCAAACCAGAATAAATTAATGCTCACCATGTGGGGACATATGCAGATGATAAGGATGATCACAGCTCCTCATTTCAATTATAATTGCAGCATGTTGCTGCTACAGATGTCTGCCAGGCTGAAGGAAACAATTTCAGACTATCATTTAAACTTTATTTAGGAAGGGAGAAAAGATCCCAAGATGGAAACAAGAGGTTTTGCACACAAATAATCTGAAAGAGGAATCAAGTGTTCCATATCTGAAGTCACACTATCTGCCAAATAACACTCAGGCTTTCTCCTGACACTGAAATTCTCATGTAGTTAAATTTTGAATATGTGCAACACAAGGAAACATTTTTATCCCTTCTGGTGACAAATAGGTATAGTAGTACGTGGGCCACAGCACTCAGAGCATCCCAAGACAACCGCCACTGTGTATTAGACAAGTGACCACTTTTGCAGAAGCAGAATTGAGGACATTAAACTGACCCATACATTTGGTTTAAGGCCATAGAGATTAAATGTCTTTAAAGTTACTGCAAATAGGGAGTACAAAAAGTACAAACAACAAACCGATGTTATTCACAAATTTATCTGTGATTTTGGATTAAGAATTAATATAACAGAAGAAGAAATTAGGAAGTGCTTTGTGCTGTACAGAAAGTGAGCAGTTCAAATTCGCATGAATAAGAAAAGAGAGAGATAAATACAGGACAAGTCTTTGACTTTCAGAACACAATCTGCAGGATATGGACTTACATAATAGGAGAAATTTATATCTGCCTACTTTTCTTTTCATTGTCTAGTAGAATATTGATACTCTAGAGACCATCACAAGAAACTCTACATAAGTCTATGAATTTCATTACAAATTTGCAATACTGTGTTGAAGCCAAATACTGTGAAGGAGAAAAGTGATCTCTGAACAGAACTGCTAGATGCTACGTAAAAAAAAATTTATCTATGTATTAGTAGGTTAATCCATCTGGATGAAAACCGATTTGCAAGAAACATAAGTACCTCGTCTTGTCTGTCCACGAGAAGAGACAACGTTTTCTGAGAAAATATCTGGAATGGAAAGACTGACTTTGTGTGAGTGTGTCTGAATAACTTTATTCCCATTTGTAGTAAATTGTATAGCAATACTGCATATACATATACACACACACACACCTTCAAAGGTGAATTCACAACAGAGACACTACTTGAGAAGACAAGGCAGGAAAAATTCACCTGGAGTTTTCTGCTTTGGGGAAAATTAAAGACACACTTCATTAAAAAAATGGATCTCAAAACTACATAGCAGGGTAATCTTTGCTGTATTGGCAATCCCCAGGTCTCAGTGGCAGCACGTAACTCGGGTAAACACAACACAGCCTCTCACTGACGCAAGTTAAGGCAGCATGTCCTTTGTCTCCCTCCCTGGTTGTGAAAGGTATACTCAGAAATCCTGTCAAACACACACATTGTGCAGAACACCCAAGGGTTCACCAGGTTTGGGTTATTTTGGATCAATTTATTATCCTTGTCAGACCCTGAAACTCACCATCACTGGTCCTGAAGACTTCTCTGGGGAAGACAGCCGGAGGCTGTCATTCAGACAGCAGCAATTTCTTCCTTCCTCTCCACCTGGATTTATTTTGGCAGCTATCTGTAAACTCTACATACTGGAGAGTATAACCCAATCGTTTCAGAGGAAAATTTCATTCTATCAATGACTTCTGTTTCAATCTACCAAGGTGTCATTTTTATACACAGTTTCTGTGTGGGGTATACCAATTTCAAGTTTAGATATCTGCTGCTGTCCCTTTCTTGGGGAAAACATGAAATGACAAAAGGTGCTCCTACCAATATTGTATTAAGCTTATGAATACATAACTTAATTGTTTCTGAGGCAGCTAGTTTCTCTTTGCTACTGCATAGGTTAATTAAGGAGAGACAGTCTCACCACAAAAAAAAGCTTTATGTAAAATTTGTATTAAAGCAGAGACTGTATGGCTTTCACATGTGGTTAAAATCAGATTAATTAACAAGAACAATACTCCATGATCACTCATTAACTAGAAGCAAATGTAAGCTCAGTACCACCATTAAGTGCCACAGGCCAGCTAAAGTCATAGCCACGTAAAAAATCATGAACATCAAGGGCTGCAGCTCAAGTGCTGTTGATGGCAAGAAGGAAGCTTGGAGCATCTGGTTCTGTGTCACTGCTCTGTAGCAGCAAGATTTGTCAGACACTTGAGTGTGAAGTTGTTCATAGGCCAATTAAACCACAGCCCTCAGGGACAAATGTGAGATAGCAGTGAAAAAAATATATTTTTTTTTCCTGATGTACTACTTGTTATGAGAAGAACTATGACATAGCACTGTACATGGACTGAACATTTATATCAGTATAGCAAGATACCAGTTATGAGGTTTAGAAAATAAGGAGACTGTCAAACCACATTGGCTTTCTGCTCTCCCTGGTCAGCAGAATACCTAAGAAAATCTTCACTTTAATTACTTGAATAGTCTTCTTAAAGTTCAGAGGCTATAAAATCATGTTTAATCTTAGATTTATATTTAAATATCTTGCTGAAGTACGGTATTCTGTACCCTATGTTGATAGACTCTTTAAAAATTATTTAGGTACATGGTTCAAAGCACTTAAATTATTCTACCAGTAATGAAAATATATCCATTGGTATTTAATAATTTCCACTCTTTCATTCTTCTACATTCTATATTACTGTATTCACTATTCATAACTCTAATTTATCTTCTGATACAACCAAGCCATTAGGAAATATGTCTATAGATTCATTCTTTAAATAAAATTAGGATATTACACTTACCCATTTGAGTTAATCAAAAAGACGACTTTAGCCTCTCTGTTTAATGACTAAAAGTATATTGCAGAAACATGACCAATGGTGCAAAGCCAGGGAAAAACACAGACAAATTATAGTAGCTTTTAGACATATCACACGAATTTCATTCCAGCAACACCCCACCCAGCCTATGAATTTAGAAAGAAATAGACATTCAATACAGAATCTTTTTTTGAATTCAAGACTATGTAATCAAAACAACTGCCAAAATGAAATGGACTTAAAAATGCAACTCTTGTAAAGTAGGAGATTCCCATCAACTTCTAAAATTTATTTTCCCATCAACTTCAAAAATTTATTCAGGAAAGAGTTGTAATCAAGATTTTAAAATTTTCTAATTTATATAATGTACTGATTTATTACATACAATAGTTCCATGCTCAAAGAACAGGTGAAACAGCATAGCAAACAACATGTTTTCAGATAGTTATGTTACAATGAAATCGTATATTGGCTATATGTTTGAATCATCCTCCTAAACATATCCTGAATCTACCTCACACAATTCAGCATGGCTGAGCTGGCCAAAGCAATTTCATAGGACGTTCTTCACACGTTTACCAGATACAGGGATTTTAAACAAAAAACCTCACCAAAATAATAAAAAAAAACCACCCCAAAACCACAACACCTTTTTATTTGGTGACATTCCCTAGAAAGTCATAGGAGAAGGGTTTCAATTCTTCTCCTAATAAATGTCAAATAAATTCCAAGGAAACTAGGACAAGTACAGAAGGATGAGAGAGAAACCCATTTCAGAAGATTCCACGGTGGTTAAGCTACCCTCCTGGGTCACAAGAAACCTATTCCTTTACTTTAAACTGGGAAGAACACACAAATGCTTTGTTACCAGCATAAAAGGGTGGTACAAAGTAGAATAATTTTTATTACGAATTGAATTAAAATCCCCTTATTAATCTCACTCAAAATTTTGTTCTTTTTTTTGTTTAGCTTTGTAGGGTTTATTTATTTTCAGTAAGTATGTAGTTTCCATATCAAAATATCTCTTCTCCTACTCAAGATTATTCTCTAGTCTTTACTCAGATTTGAAACTGGTATTTCTTTGTCCAAAACAATATCCTTCATCAAGAATTACATACTTTTGTCATCCAGAAGAAAAAAAAAATCTACATTTCACTAACTTGAAAGTAAATAGTCACTACAATAGTTGGATTCCTGTGACTCTTGCAAACTACCAGGATCAGTAAACAGTAAGAATATTTTTAAATCTAGATATTAATTTAGCAGGGGGAGAAAGTGTAAGAATTCAAGAATAGTAAACTTGAAATGTAATAAGTGATAAGATCCAAAGGAAAATGAAATGCATCCTAGACATCATACCCAGGCACATCACCTTTCCCCCCCAAAACCCTGAAGCTCATGGACATTACAGTTCTTCACACTACCTGAAATTAAAAGTTACTCTTGCAGATTGTCATCTGTAATGCTCTCAGAGTACCACAAAATTTCTAACGCTGTCTTCCATGTTCTCTGGTATAGAAGCAGCTAGAACAGTGTGTGATTTTGAATGTCTGTCTTAATAAGCATGGTTACCTCCCTGTGCAAGCATTTTATATTTAACATCACTGCAGCGTCCCTTGCTTTCACTCCAGATATATTTCTTAGAGCACTGATTTTTATCCTAACTGAGCAGTGTAAGAAATAAGGCACTCCCAAGCCTGTGACAGAGGGTTTCTAAATGTGATTCTGTGTTCTTCTGTGTTAGTTGTGATGTGAAATGGCATCTCCCTTTTGTTCCATCATAGCAAACCCTCTCTCTTGCATTAGTCTTAGCTTGGCCCATCCGCAATGCATAAATACAGCAGCTTTTACACTTTAACTCATTTAAACTGAAGATAATCGCTACTTTAAATAATACAGCATATCTACTCAAAAATCCAATAGTGACCATACACAACAGCAAAACCTACAAAGCTTTTAGGGGATTTCCCCTCACCTTTCTTCTGTATTCTTTGTCCTGTTATCCACTATTTCATTCTTCTTCATTTTACTGGTAATTATCACATAGAATTGCAATAATTTAGACCTCAGAGAGGTTGATTTTTACATAATTCTGGAAAATATTAATAATATAAGATGTTTTTGTGCTGTTTGATTGGGAGAGTAAGGGAAAACTTCAAAGAGCTCAAACTCCCCTAGGGTTTACATACTTTAAAATAACAGTATGTCTGTAGTGCTAAGGGGGGGGGGGGGGGGGTGGAAACAACAGACCTTCAAATTAATATTACATTGGCAGCAGGTTTTTACAGACTATTTTCAGGGCTGTGTGCTGACTCCCTGGCTTAATGAACAGTTTGATTTAAAGCTTAAAATTATTAAGTGTTCCACCAGAGTCATAAATAATGCAGTTTATAATATTCCTATCGAGCATATAAAACTACATTTGTCTTCCATTAACAACACACTTTTTAAGTAGCCTGACCTCTTCAGATATATAAGAACATGCAATTAGTGCAATTTGTCACAGGTCCTTTACATTTTAATAAGATGTAATTAATTGTCTGTTTAGTCTAATTAACTTTGAAACCCTGTCAGTTCTTGCTCTCTGGTATAAAGCACAGCTCCTTATTTGAATTGCTAATATCAGAGAGAGTACCTCCATACAACAATAAATTTAAATCTGTGTACCTTTGCAAACTAAGAGACACTGGGCTAACCTACCAATAGTTTCATTAACTTTTCCAAAGCCTTTTTTATCAATCTATGCCAATATATGAGAGTCAACAATATGTGGGAGACAATGTGTTTGTGAAACAGCTGGAGTTACTGTGGGGTACTATTAGAATTCTATTAACGATCCCACAACTGAATAATTCTATTTCAGTCATACTACTCATATTTCATACATGATATAACAAATGAGTTCGGTCAACAGATGTAAATCCTTTACGTTCTTTGAAGTTAACCTGCATATCATGACAAATGTAGGTGAGGTATTAAAGAGATGACCCTGAAAACATGACATTTTACTGATCAGAGAAAGGTATCAGCTGCATGGAAGTAACATTGAACAGAGTTAACTGTTAGAAGCTCTGGAATGATTCTGGGATTTTTTAGCTGTATGAGGTTATGACAATATATCTTGATTTTAATGCAAATTATTACTTTAAATACAGATGTATTTTATATTCTCTCCACGATCATTTTAAGTACGTAGAGGACTGAATTTGTAGATGATAAATGACGTTTAATTCAACTGAATAGTAAATAAAGGGCAGATTCTGACACCCTGTCCTTTCCTGAATAAAATCATTCTCTGTAAAAAATACTGCACAAGTTAATGGTCTTCAGAACTGTAGAAACAGGAGAATGTGAGAATCTGTACGGAAAAGAGCATGTGGAGAACAGAAACCATTGATGAAGCGTTGATTTATGTTCAAAAAGAGCATAAATAATACTTTCAATGGAAGTTTTTGAAAGTTAAAATAATATTTTTTTTTTTTATGCTGAAAACAGGAATAATTTCAGTCTTGGGTTCTGTGCATGGCCCTCAGAATGCCAAGTAAGACGATGTATAAATCTCTCCTGCTATAACATATAGACACTGACAGGGACAGAATAAGCACCAAAGCAAATACGAGGTAGAAATGATTTTTTATTACTTTAGGTATTTCTAGATGTCAGATAAAAATGAGAGTATTGCTAAAAATTTTACAGAATGACAGCTATGCCTTATGGATAACATTCTATAGATTGATGTATGAGGCAGAAAATGTGAAAAATATTGTGAAGTACCACCTTGACATGATGATGGAACACCACAGGAAGTGTGCTAACTCTGGAGGAATGTAATAGACCACTGTTAAATAAAAGGCAGTGGCTTCGGGTCCAGCCAAAGAGAAACAACATCAAACACTGTCTTTAGAAGAACAGAAGTTGCAAAACTTTTTTTTTACACAGCTGCCCAAGTTCTGATGCTTTTGTTTGAACAGGATTACCCCTCAGAGTTTCAGTAGGTACAGGGAATTTTATAAACATTCTTACTACGCCTTTTACAAAAACACCAGAGGATGCAGCGGCTCCAGCATTACAGAATTTATAGTACAGGTTATTACAGACTACATACTTTTTAAAAGCACTCAAATATAGCACATGAAGGTTCAATAGGCAGTAGTTTCATGGCTAAAGCAATTTAAAATAACTGTTAGTTTCATTTATCAAAGTCCGCCCCAAGCCTGACTACAAACAGTGAAAATCCAAAAATGACTAAGTACCAAATTCACTTAACATCCATTTAAACGTCCGCTTAACATCACAGACACATACCGTAAAACAGATGTACGTTTCACACTTTAATACAGAGTGTTATCCTGTGCTCTCCCCTTAAAGCAAGGGCCAGACATCAAACCCCAGTTTGTGCATCAGCAGAGCAAGAATGGCTGGGGCTGCCCTGCAAGGCGAGGCTACATGCAAACCCTATTCCCAGTTTAACACCAGGCTTGGATGAGACCTGCATCAGCAGCATTCCCCTACGTACCTGGCTGACTTCAGGAGGAGGCCAGGCCTGCAAGCAGAAGGGGCTGCTGATGGTACGGCAGATCCCCCGACCTAGCCGACACAGCCAAACCAGGCACCAGGCCTGGC
>NW_009592843.1:144815-164385 GCF_000690535.1 Cariama cristata
CCTCTGCTCTCCCCCTGACAGGATCCTGTTGACAGAGCCTCATCCTCACCGTGCAGGGGCAGACGTGACACAAATGGTGATAATTAATAAGAGTATTAGCAGGCACTGTACATAAAGAAACTAAATATATGAAAATATTGAAGATAGGTCAACATGTTACTATGCACAAGACCCCATCTATTCAACACTTAGACCCAATAAGCCTCAGCTGAAATGTTATGTCTGGCACCGGGCACCCCAATTTAATGAATAAAGGCTAATTAAAAGAAACTTAGAGAGTATCAATAGGAATAAGACTTACAAAACCTGACCCAAGAAGGAAGACTGAAGGAATCAGTTTACTAACTTCAGAAAAAAAATGTAAGGCCAAGTGACACAACAACAGATTCCCAAATATGTAAAGTTTGTTCTAAACTAATAGTGAGTATTAGATCTCTACTGAGGAAGAAAGGAATTAATTATTGGTTATTTGGGAGGTGGGAAGCCATCCTCAGTTTAGACATCAGGAAAACCGATTTTTAACCATACCATTGCAAATACACCCGTCAGGGATGCTTTCAGTTTATTTGTTTCAGAGCACATAAGTAGATAAGTTCATTTTTTGAAGTCCCTTTAGCTCAACCTTTGAAAGAGTTCTAATAATAGAAAGAAAAAGTCATTCCTAATATGCAGCAACATTTGAATAGAAGTAAACTTGTATCAATAGTGACTTATAGATATTCTTTAGTTTCATAACATATATTTGAGGTGAAATAATTTTTGTCTGCCTATAAAAAAAGTCACAACAAGAGTTCTTACATTAATATATTCTAAATTAATGTGTGCCAGAGGAGAAAATCCACTGAAGAAGTTTAGCATTGTTGACAGTAGTTGACATGAAGGTATGATTGATGTCTGCCTTCCCCCCAAGGATAAATGGAAAGCTGGCAAATGCCACATATACATAATGCGTTGAATTTTAAGCCAAATTGGTTTTCAGACATCGTACTTGACATTTCCCCCTCATACTTCAAATTATTCCTTGGTACAAATTGCATGTTTATATAATGTGTTTTGCTGTACAGTCTGGTTTGATCACATCTCCTTTAGGCTTTCTCCAGGCAGCTGCAGTTATAAATAGGCCAAAAGCATGGCTTGTAGTAGAGATGAAATAGAGATTACCCATGTCAAAAAAAAAAGCCAAGGAAAAGCTGCAGCCTTTGTATTGAGCCATTAGCAGTACACTCAATTTTTATTCCACTTCCTCTAAACTGCCACCCAGGCTACTACCGCTTGCTTCTATTAAGAGGTGGTAGAATAATAAAGAACTTTGGCCTTTCTGATGTGTTATGAAGTTAAAATAACAAAACCACAGGGAGGCATTTCAAAGGGCTCATTGGCATATGGATGGTCCTGCTGTAGCATTCTAAGAAGGTTCAGGGAAGACAGAGCCCATGTGATCCAAGGAACATGGATCCAGTCTCCGGACATGAGAGATGCCAGCGGAGGTTTTACCCAGTGTCTCCTGTGACACTGCCACACTGCTGACTGGTTTGTTGTGCTCCATGCCTGTTACTGAATAAGATAACCTGATCTATGCTTGAGGGCTTCCTTCTATTCCTGTTTCATCAAAATAGAGAAAAAAAGAGCAGAGTTTATAAGCTTATGGGTTATGTATTTATTCCTGGGAGACATACACAAAACCTAAAGCAACAACTGTGTGCGTGATATTTGCTGTTACTGTTCAGAGCTCCAAGTGCAATTCTTAAGTGTCTGTGTTATAAGAACTTGGCGAGCTAAGGTCTAGCTATGAAGTGGAAAAGTAGTAACTGCAGCAGTATCTGGCAATCAGCAAAGACAGTTGTTTGCTTAAACTCTTTTAAGCATAGCACATTGATTTGCACTCTACCATATTCACACATAACTAAAATAGATAAAATCCTGAGTAAAGAAGGTAGCACTCCAGAATATTGATCCCTAGACTCATATTGACAAGTGCAAGTTCAAATGTAAATGTAAACAGCCTGAGCTTCACCTCAAGTTAAACCCCCAGGCATACTGAGAAAGTTTGAACTATGAAGATTTGCCTACAGGCAAAACAGTTTGCTGAACTGCAGCACTCCAGTTACAGATAAGGATGGGCGAATAGCTGTAAAACACAGTTTAACAGGCCTCAGCCCTGTCTTGCTGGCCTTCATCAAAAAAAAAACCAAAAACACACACCACAAGAAAAACCAACCACCACCCAAAACCCGAGGCAGCTATCTGGCTCTGTTAGGTTAGCATTTGCATTTCCTGTAGCCCTGAAGAGTAAAATACAAAAATCTATCTTGAAATGGATGCAGCTGCTTCTTTCAAAATTCAGGGACAGGAAAGTCAGTGCTTCATCAGTTATCCGTTTCAAGATCAAGCTCACTTGCATCAACTTGTTTTGTGGTAATCAAGTTTAATATTATAGGTGAATGTTTCATATAAAATTCTGATCCCATAATCTACTCTGAAGTATTTCATTGAACCAAATGGCAATCTTTTCTTCCTTAGCATTTTTTGAAATTATATTCAGTGTACTGATCATGATGCAAACTATGTCCTGGAGTTATGCGTACACACAGTAACTCTAATAAGAATACAAAAGGAGAGATAGTGAACTAAGTTGCCTATTCCTAACTCTGGCAACTGTTGGAATCTACAAAGATTGATCGATGCATTGAACCCCCATTCATTTTAGGTCAATTTTGTTTGTGAAGTGCTGATAGGATTGCTCCCTATGCTAGATTCTGCATGCTAACTATTAAATGCAGGAGAAAAAACACCCAGGAGCACTCAGTGGGGTTGAAGCTGCATCACATCAGATGGTGTGATACAACGCTGCTGAAAACAAGTTGAAACAAAAACACCCTAAGCTACAGTACCCAATCATTGAAGCTAAATCTAAGTCAACATTGAATGCTATTAACTTTCATATCTATGTTAGCAAAGAAAGACCCTGATGGGAAGCTGACACGTAGTTTTAGCTATTATTGCCATCTTACTTCTCAAAACTGGATGAAAGCGTTCAAGGCTGAACCTCTCGCTGGATACTTCCCATGCTTTGTTACCATACTTAGCTTTCTAAAAGTACAGCAATGGAGTCTTGCTTAACATCTGAACTCAATGAATAATTAACACATACTAGAAATCACCAAATAGCTTGCATTTAGATTGTATAATAAATGCCACAAATTTGTACATTCATGTCAGTTATGCAGCAATTCATCTCCTTGTTTGCCTTTGATTTGCCTGTGTTTCACAGAACCTGTAAAACTTAGGTAGCAGCTTTTGATGTTGGCACTCAACAACCCCACAATAACTGCATCCTGAGACTGAGTCAGAAGTCAGTCTCTCCCTTCAAGCGAACACATCTATTGCGTGTAACCACATCAGACTTAAGTCTGAGTGAGTGTATCTACACACATGCAAGGAGATCCGTGTAACCCTCTGATCATCAGTAGTTTATAATGAATCTCTCTTTTTAATCTAGGAGTCTTGCTGTCAGAAAGCTAGCTAACCAAAAGTGCTAATCAAACTATCTATCAGAGGTCCCAAAAGAAGCATCAGACAAAAGCATGATGTACAGGAAGCTCTTTAATCCCCTTGCTTTCTCTGCCACCAGACTACTGGCACATTCACTTTTGGACTTGGAAAAAGGGAAAGAAAATACACATCCTTTTCAAAACATTCAAATTGAAACCACCAATAACACGAGAAGTGGCAAGGAGAACTGCTGCTAACTGGTATCATAGGCTATAAAGCAATCATTCCTGCGTTAAAAAATTAAATCAAGTCAAACCAACATTGTCCCAAATTCATTTAATAACCAAGTTCAAAATTGCTTCTCAATACTGACTCATACACCTCAGTGTCTGAGGGGGATAGTATGCAGGTTTCAGTTTATACCTACCAATAAACAGTAATGATTTAGACAACACACTCACACCCAAGACTTTGTTTTTCAACTCTACCCCTTCTAAAAATAAGCAAAATAATAACTTTCTTTTGTAGAAGCTATAGGTGGGTTACATGATAATTTATTAGTTCATATATACAGAGTGTATGATCCTCCTTTTTCTTCCCCCTAAAAGCATAGCCATTACAGAAATAAAAAGTACTATTAAAAACATCTACCTGCATTTCTCATGGGAGTTGCAATGGATCAGAGATGGATGGTTTCAGACTTATTTTGAATTACACACATTGAATTTTTAATATATGGAAATCTTAATATTTGCTTTCTGTGGAAAAGTCTGGCTGATCAGCAAACCAATAGTCATTTCCTTGCCCTGGAACAAAACCTAAGGCATTTACTTAGTTTTTATTTGTTCTTTATTTAGGCAGACTTGCTGACTTCAGTGGGAGTTTAGCAGAGCAAGAACTGGAAATAAAAATTGAATGAAGACATTAACATCTGTTCACCTGGAAAGAGTATCTGGATTTTTCTTGGCTTACTTTACATACCTGCTGCTGAATAAAACAGGCAATAGCGTAGTTATTCACAGAACATTGTAAAATGGATAGTTTTATACAATCCTCTAGAGAGATTAAGAATAGGGGAGATACCTGATTTGTTTTTTTCCTCGAACTATACATTGACATTCCCTCATCAGACAGTAGAAGTCTAATAGTGTGAAAGGGGACTACACAAACGCTTCTGGCACACTTAAAAACCTCTTTGTTATACTACAGAGACAAACTTGGGTAAATAGAAACCATAAAATGAACTTCATTATACATTGCCGAGTTTCTTATTAAAACCATGTCATGACAGTAACTTACAAGCACCCTTTGTTTTGTGTGGACTGAGTGTACTGCTTACGCTCTCACTCCTCCTGCCTTCCTGTAATGTTAAAAATTCTATGTTTTGGCTCTTCTTCTCTTGTACCACAGGTTTCACTTCTCTTTTGGGTTCTCAGGAGAACACCTTGGACTTGTATTTTGTAGGCACATATGGTACAGTTGTTCTGTAGATCCATCTAGACTAAATGTCTATTTTCACCAGTTGTCTGTTATGCTAAATGAGTAGACTAAATGACTTCTTGTCCTTATTAATCTGTGCTCTTTAGGAAAAACCTTTAGCTTTAAAGGTTCCACTCTGTTGGTTTCTACTCTGCATGTTCAATTTCTGTCTTCTTGCTGAAACGGGTTGTTTCAGGAAGAGAGCAACAGAAGCAAAACATAAAATGTAACTTAGATGTCCCTTATGACGAACTTTTCCAAAAATGATTGAAACAAAGATTCATGAATTCAAACCATTTTTCCCCCCTTTCACTCTACGCCAGCAGATACCGCAATGTCAATTCCCTGAGATCTGCAAGTGATATGCTTGTACTCTAACAGAAGCACGGACTCTGCCCATGCAAACTGTACACACACAAAGTTGGCAGAAGGTTTCCAAATCTAAGCTAGCTAACTGCTGGATTTTGAAACAAATTCAGCACAAACCATAGATATTCTACCTTGAACTCTTATAGGTGTAAAAGACAGGTTACTCCATGGGAAGGTCTGAGGCATTTCTGCATCTGCTTTTGTGTCTTTAACTGAACAGTTATTTCCATTACATTAAAAGCAGCAAGCATCTATGCAGCAGAGCAATGGCCTTCTTTGTAACACAGAACTACTGTGTTCCTTGTCTCCCCACTCCCATTTTTCTTTCTTGTGCAAGAATGCATCTTCTGCCATACAAAAAAATGACCATAGTGGAAAGCTTACTGGCTAATTTCAGTCAGTTTCTTTGTAAAGTATTTATATTTCATATCATGCTCCTTCCACTGATTCTGTCCAGCAAACCGCAGATGACCAATTACTCATTTTCTCAACCATTAACTCTAGATCAGGCCTTAAATCTCTTTGAGATCACCAAGCCCTTGAAATTTCAAAGTTTGACAGCCTGAGCTTCCCATGTCAAATTGTTCCGTGTCTCCATGGATTTTACAGCACCACTGCTGTGCATTCTTAATCTGCAATCACCTTCTGCCTGAGGCTGGAATGCAAACCTATCTTCCAAACAGATGCAGAACCTAGTAGTCATCTAACTTACATTAAATGCCATCGAAGTTATATTATGTTTGTATGTCTCTGGAAATTAGCTGAAAGAAAAAAAAGTAGTACGCTTGGTCTATTTGGTTTAGCCAAAAAATTGTCCAATAAACAGGGATAAAACCAGCAGAATATCCCAGCTGCTAATTGCTTGGGCTGCTAACAGACTCCAATCTTGTATGATAATCATCACCTAATACACTCCCAGGACTATGAACTGTTCAAACAAAAAAAAGATAATCTGTCATGGATCAAGGAGACTATTTCATGCATTTCAGAGCTGTAAGGATGGAATATAATTTAAGTAAGACGCTAATGAATTTGAATTAAACTAAATGGGAGGGCATTTGTGGATGTAGGGAGAGAATTATAGTACAACTGTGAAAATGTTTGATGTGCAGAAGTGCCTGCAAATATGCCTAGCTATTTCTTCAAACTCCACATTAATTATTTGCCAGTGTGAGCAAACACTTTGCCTGGGAGATTCAAGATTGAGCCAAAAGGTATAGCAGTGGCTGGAAGAGACAACACTGCAGCTGTTCCTTACAGCTATTCTTCACTCCTCATGTTTGAGAACCATTGCATTTGCTGTAGTTCATGATCTATCTTTTACCAGCAGCAAGAATCATTTTTAAAAGGGATCATAAATTGCATTTCCATTACCCACTTCTACAGACAGAACTGAGTTCCTCCTGACTGTATATAGTCACTTCACCCAGGTATGCACTATCTGCTATATACAATTGTAGAAATGCAAGTCTGAAAGGGAACTCAAAGGCTCTGTCATCCATCTCTATATGCCTCTTAGTAGATTGAATTAATCCTGATATAATTTCTGACTTATTTGTTAAGCCCATCTGAAAGACAGCCAATAAAAAAAGATTGGTTTATGTGGTGTTTTTTTGTTTGAGTTTCATCTGCTTGTTTGGTGTTATTTAACCAGAACCTTTCAGCTAATCAAATCCCTAACTGATACTCAGGGCTGCCAGAGGTTTTGGTGACTCACCTAAAGACAACTGCAGTTACCTTCCTTTCCCCAGTCCAGGTGAAACCTTACCACTTCAACAGTACAGCAGGGTATTCTTGCTCCCCTTCTCTGAACTCTAAGATTATAATGTAGCGAGGTCAGACAAAGTATTAATCCATACCCAGAGTGGACAACTGTGCTCCAGTACTGAAGAGATACAAGATTGTGGACAGAACATTGACACTTGCAGAGCAAAGCCAGGTGGGCTGACTGTCTGCACAGCAGCATAGCATTCCATGTCCTGCCTCTAATCTATTACAAACCTGACTTAAGAAAAACAAACAACCCCCCCAAACCCACAACTACTGCCTGTTCTGAGGTAATGTGTTTGCCTGCTCCTGCCTCAATCTAGAAAAGTGCTTTTGTCCTTCTTGAACTGCATCCCTTATTTATCACTTGAATTTGCCAAGTTCAATCTAATTCCTTCCTCAATAGTATTTGCAGACCTTCTCATCACCTGCTGCCAAGTAAGGGAAGCAGTACTTTCCAACAGATGCCAGTATAGTTATTTTCAGCTTATTGTGGAAAGTTTGTTACAACCAGTGCCTTTAACTAGATAATGAGGGTTCACAGAAAGTGCAATACAGCTAAGATTTTGGTCCTGGCATAAAACTGTCACTGGCATGTCAATGGATGCTTCTGACACTGAAGAAGAGATCAACTTCAGTATCACATTAGATTTATGAAGTACTAGATCATGGTCAGGCTGTTAGTCAGATAAAAGCAAAAGTGGCATTATTTAAACCTCTCAGTTCCTTGGACTTCTCTCTGTGGCTGACTGTGCATTAAGGAATTCTGGAAGCTATTATCAGAAGAATATATCTCAATTTTCCATCACTTGACTTTTATCTTTAGGAAGAAAGGGGAGAACAAGGAGTAGTTTCCACATAATCAATTTCTTTCATTTGCTTGGCAAAGGAGTTCACTTGAAATTTCAAGTTGAAGGTTGAATCCAAGCTCTCCTCTCCAACGCTCAATGCCTTTAAACAAACCTCAATCTCATGAGCTTACCCTGTGACATTCTGGCTACATGATAAAATAATGTTGCATCATACATGTATAGGGGCTCATGAAACAGGGGCAGGAAGATGCTACTTGGGGCACTGCACACAGGTATGATGCCCTCACTTTAAAATTAGCACTTGTTGTGGGAAACCTGTGAAAGCCACTCTCTCACAGCAACAACAGTCCATCACACTCCCAGGTCTAGTTTCACACTCTAGCCCCAATGGAAATCCTCACTACTAGTCTTGTTTCACTTTCTGCAGCTCTTTACTTTCAAAGTTATAAAATCCTCTTGCACTAACCCATTGAGTTGGTGGTGTACTCAGAGGGCCAGCACCCATTCTTCCTTGTGATGCATTCTTTCACTTCTCGGTAACCTTGCTAAAGTCTGAAAGTGAGAATTCATGCAATGACTGGACCCTAAGGGTTTATCAGCACTTCCTTCCTACAAATCACTGTCCTTCTGGCAGTGTATCCAAAAACACGAAAAGTACAAAGCCAAATTGGAATAGGGTATAGAATTGAGTATAGGAGGACAATAAGCAGTATTTTATATTACATGGGCTCCTTTGTGTTTCACTCACATGGAATACACCTTGGGATTCAGGGGTATGCAAGAAAATTTACTATTTATCTTACTGACCCAAGGAAGTCTCAACTGCCCAGGCACCTCATCAAGGTGCTGCAGAATGAGCTGCCCAGATTTAAAGACTATTCTAACAAGTATTCAAATATTCATGCAGTCTTACTTTAAGTTTTCCAAACTATTTAGCAAAATAATATCATATATAAGAATGTATTTTATTATTATTAAAAATAGAATGCATTTTATTGGTTTGATTTTTGCCAGAAAAGCAATTGTGATACATTACCATTCCTGGCACTGTTATAGGAATTGCAAATAGAGTTGCTTGCTTTCTGCATTAGGCAGACACACATTTTCAATGCCAAATGACTTTTGACATTTAATTTGAAACCCAAGATACTCATAGATAGTTAACTTTAGGGTAATAATGATAGAGTACCAGAGCATTCAATTTCTAGGAATGGATTTTTCTGGTTGCTTTAAGTAAATGAAAGTACATCTTATGGTCAATACCTCATACTTAGAAACTGTCTTTTCATCAGCAAACTATTCAGTCTGTTCAAGGACTGACTTTGTGTTGAATCCTCTTTTCATTCTGTTTTGGATTGAGGTTTGGTTTTGCTTAATGGAGAGCTAGCTAAAATATTAAGAGATTCAGATATATGTTCCAGTTAGCTTTGTCCACTGCTAAAAAAAATACTAAGTCTTCCAAGCAAAACTTTTCACAAAGTATGTTTCAAGCTAAAATAATTTGTGAACTTGTGCTGAATGTGACTTGTTTCAGGGAAAACTCCTATCATGCTCAAGTTGTATTTCATGCCTTACTCCACCATTATAGTGGGGGTACATAGTCTGAAATTTTTGTTGCTTTCTTTGAAAGTTTAGATGTCAAATAGCTGAAGGTACATAATTCCTTTAATTTCAGATATCCCATATGCATTTGTATTTTATCCTGGCCTGAACCCTACAATATTTGCAGTATCTTAAACACTTGGCTAAGAATCAACAAGAGTTGAAGCAGGACCACAGACTAATTCAGACAGAATTTGTCAGTCAAGACTGTAAGACCCTTACTGATGTGGTGAAGCACTTGAGAACTACTTTCAAAGCAAAGTACTGCTTGAGGTGGTAAGAGTGACAAAAAACAGTGCCAATTATTTGAACCCAGTGGTGATATGTGTACAGACATTATGTATGCACACCACTGTAGCAGCTTTAAAAGAATTTTATGTAAGTGTTGAAACTTCCTTAATGACACCATAGGCAATAAATTAGCATCTCACAAGAAAAAAGTGTCATTATTTGAGCTACATTAGTACTGGGATCAGTTATGTGCACAAGAGAGTTTCTTTGTCTAGGAGAGGCCAAATTAAGAAGCTGAGCACTTAGAATAAGAGAAGGATGTAAATGAACTGTGTAACACTTACATGCAAGGGTCTTCATAAGTAAGGGCAATATTTACTGTTTTAAAAGAAATTTTAAAAACCATCCCCTTTTAAAACAAATTTTAATAACGATCCTCTTTGACTAGTTCTTCCATCAGTGTTTACTGAGGCCACAAAACAGATGGGATGAATTTCCTGTTTTAGCAGCATAAGCACAATTACAAGAGGATATCTGCTTGCTATAGCTCACAAATGAGCAGTTCTCATTGACACTTATAACACATGGTCATTTCACATGAAGTTTGTTCCTCAAGCAAATTACCCAGCTTAGAAATTCACTGCAGCTGTGCAAGAACATCAATACCATAACTTGCATAGGCTTGCAAATAGAAACTTGGATTACCTCTCATGTGAACAACAATCCATTTCTGACCTAGTCTGTGTTGCGAACAACAAATAATCCATTTCTAACCCAGTCTGTGTTGCTTTCTCAGTCAGTTATTGTTTTAATTAGCCATTGCTTTTTCAGAGTTTTAGTTTGTTTTCTGGTTTGCTCCTTATAAATCAGGGATGGCATATAGTCTAACCAACCAAACCACCGAAGCATAGGCAAAATGAAGCAACTATACGTGCTCATGTTAATCTCTTTAGAGACCAGGATTATTTGGATTAAAAGGAGCAGCCATTCAAATACAGTCTTTTCCTCACCCTGAGACAACTAATAATCTGACTAGAAATCCTACAGCATTAAAAGAAAGCCAAAACAACTCTCTACTAACAAAGAATGTGTTTCAACTGTATAAAATCCTTTCCCATGAGAAAATCAAATTGTATCAGTTTAGAGCAAGATTTAAAGTGTGAATAATAAATTAACACATGGCATATCAGGTCAAATTTTAAATATACTTCATCTAACCAATAAAACTTCTCCCTGCAAATGAAATTGAGACAAATGAAGGATGATCAAAAAAGTGTCAGCTAGAATGAGATATGTCAAAACTGCAGTAAAATAATTTAAAAGCTATCTGTAAAAATGATGTATCTGTATGTCCAAGTACTCACAAATTAAAATCATAGGTATTAAAGTGCTTTGCTTCCTGTAAATGAGTAGCTAACTAAGTTTAAAAGTCTTAAGTCCAACAAACTAAAGCAATATAAAAAGCTCCTAAATAGGCACATTATGATTATATTCTCGCTTCAAGACCTACCAACTACAGTCAATAGAGAGGGGTGGCTTTATAAAAAATTTCATCCTTCAAGTCAAAGTAATTCAGCTAATGTATTTATAAGTCAGTATGGTAGCCCAATGACTCCCACCAACCGTAGCATTTGACTCTCCTGTTTTCTCCCATTCACCCTTGGGCGCAGCTCCCCAGCCAGAGGAGCATGTTCACCCAGGGTTCCCACCTTTTGCTTAGCCTAACCAAAAACATAGTCTAGGTGGAGAACTTACAGTCCATTCAAATTGGCAGCGAATGTGGAAGGCAGCAGAAAGTCAACAGTCCCTCATCAAATACCCTGAAGCTTTTTTTTTTCCACAGGTATAGGTCTATTTCAAGTATCAAGTCAAAATATCTAAGCAAAGGGTGCTTGGTTTCTGGACAAGTCTTTTTTCACTGGAAGGATTTTTCAACTAAATAGCTAAAACTTCATTTGCCTTTGAAAACCAGTTCTGATGAACATTTATTATTACTATTGGCATCTGTACCATTTCTATCCTTAGTACTGTTACCAGCCTAAAAACAGGCTCTGAGTTTATTCCATGTCTTAACCACGTACCTGCTTCCTAACTACAACTTTCAGGGCCTAATTTCAAAATTTGAATTCAAAAATTAAGCGTAATATGAAATTAGAAAGTATGAATCTAGCTAAGGTTTCACCGATTGTGATGGGTTCTTCGTCATAACCCCTGAATTAACAAAAAGAAAATGAAGAATCATAGAATCATAGAATATCCTGCATTGGAAGGGACCCACGACGAATAAGACAAGACTGATAATCTTCCTTTTCACAGTGCTATATTCTTAAGTGATACTTAAGCACTTTTATTGCTATGCCCTTCCAAGGCTGAGTAAAATACAAGTTGCATATACAACTGGCCAAAATACTGTTTCAGTCAAATGCACTTCAGCTTTTTGTATTTAAGAACTCTAAATTCAAAGTCTAGAGGTTTCTAGAGATTTATGTTGCTTTTCTGAAGTTCAACTATATAAGGTTTTACATATATACACACATATATATATGCATGTACTTACATAGTTAAAAGCAGAAGATAACTATTCAGCAGCTTCTTTTCATACAATACAATTTGATTTCTATCTGTACTGTCAAAGTTATGACAAGCTGGATTTAACTGTAGCAAGACATGGTTTAAACTAAAGAATGGGAACAGTTTTAGGCACAAATTTGACATGGGAAAAACCAAGTCTAATACCACGGTTCACTTGAAATGGAATTTCATGTTATGCACAGAACAAATTGGCAAAGCAGTTTTGTATCTGACTCAATTCAACATTTCATACTGCAATTTCCCAGTTCCTCCTTTGTGAGAATGGGATTTCAGAACACCAATGGCAATTTCAAAATTAAAGCAAACGATAGGACAGCAACTGTGCCACTTGTTTTCAGGATCAAATCATCCATTTCCATAGTTTTTTAAGTTTCCAATTATTCTTAGATGTTTTCTTACATATGAAATACCACATTTCTGTGTTAAAACTGATGAAAGGCAGAGAAGCATAAGTTTGCTTCCTGCCCAATGCATTTTATAACTGGTTCAGAACTACTCAGGCATAGAAAGATCTTTAACTAGGGTTTAGAGGGAAAAACAGCTAGATGAGCTGAAGAAATGACTTCTTGTTGCAGACAGGGAGTGAGTAGAGTTGCCTCTATGCACATTATGAAGATTGCAGAGAGTGTGAATATAGATAAGGGAAATTCCACCGCTGAAATAAAAATAGTTCAGGTGTTACTATTTATTGTAGATATAAATCAAATCAGTGAGAAGTACCAATAGTGCTATCGGAGGCCATCAGAATTAGAAATGTAGATGTTGAAGTATGTTAACAAATATTAATATATTCAAGCATAAATATATATATACACACACACACCAGGGTTCCATTCAAATTAATGACTGTAACATGCAGAGCACCTGTCCAGCTAGGGCAACATCCTGCTGCTGACCTAAGAAAGCAAGTGAAAAATTACACAAGACACCTAACCAATCATGCAGAACTGTGCCTTGAATAAATATCTACAAAATAAACCTCACACTATGGAAAACATCAGCACATCCTATAACTATAGCATTTATTGTTGCATAGATTAAAACACTAGTAACAAGAAGACAGAGGAAAACTTAGAAATATTATTTTCTTCCTTTTGAGTCCATTTAGAACTATAAATTACAAATGCACTGAAGTATAATGTTTAGTGGATATAAATGCATGCCTAACCTGAAGTATTTATATCAACTATAACTGATACACAGTTCAAACAGTTCACACCTCTTGCATATTTGCGGTGAAAGGACAAGAGGCAAGAGCTGCAAAATGCAGAAATGGAAAGTTCCCTTCAGGCACAAGGGGGAAAAAATCTTCACTGGAGTGGTCCAAACACTAGAACAGGTTGCCATGGGGAGATCCCAACCTTTGACAATTTTAAAGCTCAGCTGGGCAAGGCTCTGAGCAACCTGACCTAATTTCAAACTTAGTTGCCCAGCCTTGAGCAGGAGGTTGGACTGTAGGTCCTTCCAACAACTACCCTTCTCCAATTCTAACATAAGTTTCATATTCATGTAAAAAAAATGCAAATAGCAGCATATAGCACATTCCGGCAGGTTGTTACCAAGCACCTCTAAGAAAAAGGAGCACTGACTTTTCAGAAGTAAGGGAGGGGAATAAAAAAAATAAAAAATATCTGCTTCTCCAACTGATCTGACTTAATTTGCCCCAGAGAACTTCACTGTCTGGTATGAGAGGCCCAGCTTTTGCCTGACTTTATTTATAGGAACTGCTGCAGAACATCATCTTTCACATTTTTCCTTCCCGTGACCCACACATTCCTTACATGGAGCAGCTGCAGACTAGATTTTGCTGGGGAGGGAAGGGAAAATTGTTGGAGAAGAGAGGGACATGTAGCAGAGTTAGACAACTCCACAGCAGGTTGGGCATGAGGCTACTGTCAAAGTGTTTGTCACATGCATTTGCAATCACAGCAGTAATGTGGTACCCCCGTACTACTGTAGCATTAACCTATCGCAATGTCTGAACATGGCATGGAGTGATTCAGATTTCTCTAATTACTTCTGTTATTTGCTCACAGACCTTTAAGTCATCTGAAAATTTCACCAGCAAGGATTTTACATCAATGTCTGGATCAATGATAAAAATATAAAGTAGCCCTGCCCCTCAGGAGACCATCACAAAAATGGCATTTCTCATTGATCTCTCCCCATTAGCAACTTCATTTTGATACCTGTCAGTGAGCCAGTTTCTAATCCATCTGCTGTGTAGCCTGTTAATGCTACATAATGTGGTGTTTTCAAATTGAAATGTTATATGGCACTAAATTAAATGCCTCAGAGAAATCAAAGTATCTAATATTGACACAGCTGTCTTTATCAACCAGACCTCAAACTCTGCTGAAAACAAAACAAAAGCAGATTTGTCTGATAAGTTCCATACTGACAAGCCTAATTATATTTTTAGCTTCTAATTCTTACTTAAGAGAGTCACAGAACAGCCATTTCATTATTTTACCTTGGGTTCACATCTCGCTAATGGTTTACAGTTCTACTGACTCATTCTTTTTAATCAGCAGAACTATCTTGCCTCTCCCTTACAATCTTTTATCAGTTTTCCAAGGAGCACAGGTAAATATCAGGGCAAGACTGGATTCCTCAATTCCTTACCATCCCACATGATATATTCCTGATGTTCATAACATGCTTTGCCAAGTGTGCTGTGCTCCTCCGGGGCCTTACGGCACATGGTCACAGCTATGTAAAAAGTCACATTTAATAGGGAAGAAGAGGTTATCCATAGGACTAAACAAAAGCAATTGTTTCCTGTAACTTCTAAAGCCAATTCACATAAACTGGGTAGAGCTGACTCTTCTACCCAGGAACTAGTTTCAAAGCCATGGACTGATTTCTTCTTGTGACTTGTTATCTGGGTTGCAGTAACAGTTCAAATATGGAAAACTCTTCCCTGTAATCTCTGAAAGGATCCTTTCATGCTCCCGATATACACACTTTGATTCTGCTTCCAAAACCAGTGCCAGACTTGTTGTGTGGGCCTCTGAGGAGCATTGGGGTTGGGTTTTTTCCCCCTCCATTTTGTTCTAAGAGAACCAAGGTGTCCATTCCAACTTTTCTAAGAGAACATCAAAATTTTACAGTCCTGTACAAATGAAAATTACTATTCTCCTGACACTTCTTAGAATCATTTCCAGCTTCTTTTTCACTTAGTTCCCTGCTAATGTTTTAAAAATATTAAAGATCTGCTTCCAGCTTGTAAGTTATTTTGAAATTCAAATCCTGTGACTTTTGAAGTAGAACTGTTTCACAGCTGTCAGGAAATGCAGGGAGGCAGTTATTTTTCCCAATTCACACAATGGCTTACTATCTTACCAAGAATAAATATTTATTTACAGGTCAGATCATGAACTATTTATTCTTTCATATAGACCTGTTTAATAGAAAGGATGTTTAACCTGAAGGACTACATAAAAATGGAGTAAGTGCTTCAAAATCTGTTCATCTAATGCAGCTTCATAGAGACCAGTGCAGTATTCATGCTTAAAGCTGCTATTAGAGTAAAAATATCCTAATGCTTTCTTTGGATCCTTTATGCATTTAAGTTGCAGAAAAAGAGAAACTCAAGAAGAGAGAGACAGAATTTAGACATTTACACAAAAGGAAGAATTAGATTCTATTTCAGTATTTACTTCGCCTCAGGTATACTTCAGGGAAACGCGTAACAAATATGCATGTATTTGTGCAAACAAGCATAATCCCCATGCATTGTTTTACACTGCAGCTTTCATTTGAAAATGTGGAGAAGCAAGTCAAACACCTCTTCACCATTCTCTTTTTCTGCAAGACCACACATGAGATTTGCTTTTAAAAATTATTTGACTCTCGAGGAACTCGTGTCCTAATTTAACTGTGCCATTGGGAGCCATCAAAAAACTAATTTTGTCAGCCAGCTTGGTAGCTTTACACCCTGCCTCTACAGTGGCAAGAAGTTCAGCTCTCCACTGACAGTCCGTGACAGCTCTCAGCACTGCGGCTCCAGACACCTGTTTCCAAGTCCATCACAGCAAGAAACAAGGTCTGAGGTGAGAGCTCTCTCCTCATATTAAAAAAGGATACTCTGTAGTTTGCAATGCAACTGCTCTATATAGCCCTGGAACACACTCAGCAGGACAGAACAGCATACAGCCAGGTGGACACTTCCACTGTAGAAACCCACCACAGTCAATTAGCCAAAGGAAATTTCCAACGGAGGAAAAGTCAAGGTGGCACACATCTGTATATCATGACATTGCTCCAGTGTAGCCTTACAATTTCTTTTTTCCCCATCAGGAAGTTTAGGCACCAAACTAGGTTCTGAAGTGAGCCTGGCCCACCTCACTCACCTTTACTGCACATGTAATGGCAACATAAACACCGAGGACATCTGTTTAGGACACCTAGGTGTGCTAAGCACTAACTCTGAGGACAGCGGAAGATTTCGGTCTAAACCTTACCTGCTTAAGTGACTCAAACGGCGAGATAACTCAGGTAAGTGTTAGAGAACTGGACTACAAATAATTACATTATCTTTCTTGTAAGTACAAATGTATTTCGTATACAAGTTTCAGGTTTTGAGAAACTAGTTCAGTGTCTACTGCATATAGGTTCAGTCTTACAAATTAATGTATACTGCTGAATGGGAAATCCTTTTCTTTATTCTTGCAAACTATTATAAATTTCAACCATTCTATTTTGTACCCAAAAAGAAGTGATTAGCTTTAAAATTTTCTCTTCTTCCATTGGTAAAGATCCGGCACAGAAATGAATGTGCCCCTAACAGTCACCTCTCAACATGGGAAACTGAAACCTACACATCCAGCATCCCAGTTTTGGGATGATCAGACCAGACTTTTGGCTGATCCAAAATTCTATCTTTGAACCGAGTAACCTCTACTCCTGAAACTTGAATTGAACTTTAGCTGGCACCTGCTGGGAGAATTGTGGGTTCCGATTGCAATTTTACCTAAAGACTCTGCTAGGCACCTCCCACAGAAGTCAGTATCTTACAGCAACTGCCAAATAACTTCTAACATCAGTTTATTATAAAATATAATATGATAGACACCATAAACTGATTTTCTGTGCTTTTCAACAAAACCACTGTTATTCTCTGCCAAGGGTATAACGTCACCCTGAAGTTCAAACCATACATGGACTTGCCAGACATTCCCTACATCCCTTTGTCACCACTCTGCAAAATGAAATCATGGAGTGTACAGGAACCATATAAAGTAAGCAAATTAAGATTTAATTCAGATATATCTCCCCAGTTTCTTCTCTTTATTCAATTAAGAAAAACAATATTAAGAATTAAAAAAATAACTTTCTTACCTCTAGGAATGAGGATTTTTTTTCCATATAATGGTCATTTCTGAAAACCTTAAAAAATTATATACCTGCAGGTCAAATATTAGCTCTTGAATATTTGAAAGCCAGTCTAAAATCTACTGTCCTTGGAATAAATACTATCAAACTTTTAAAATAATCTTCCATTATGTTCAAATCACATTTGATATAAGAAAAGGAAATAACATTTCCAGAAAGTTTGACCACTTGTTTTATTTGATGTGTGCACAAAACTCAAGAAAAGCCAGTTAGGCAGTTTCTGAAAACTATTGCCATGTCCAACACATCAGAACAATTCTTAAGCCAGAATTTCAATCTGTTAGTTATATATAACTTCCACAAACATTTTCATTAAGAGCAAAATTCAACTTCACTGGTGGAAACATAAAGGCAAGAAAAAACCCAACTCTTTCAACCTGCTTTTACCCCTTTAAATGTTAGGGTTTTGGCACAGAGTTATAGTTGCATTTTGAGGCTAATTAAAACTACTCAGTTTTTCCTGAAGGTAGCATTTAAGAGCAGTCCTCTGCAGTATGTGTTACCTTCTGAAACAAACGGCAGCTAGAAACACAGTTCCACTAGGGATAGAAAGAGCCACCAGAAATTAAACAGTACATTTTCACTGTGAATTTAGGTCATACAAGTCAGTTCATCATTGGTATCACAACACTTTTTTGGACTTACGCTACAAATATTTATTTTTTCAGAACACGTACAGCAGAAACTAAACTTTCTTTTTACTTTGCAAACAAATTAAATTACCTACTTTCTCTGTATATACTGGCTTTCAATCACATCTTAAAACTTGTTATTCTTTCACAAGAGACAGGATAGCATTCCAAATATCACAGTTGTACACACTCTCGTTCATTTCCTTACTAGGTTATAAAGCTCTGGCTTCTGAATATCTCATCACACATCAGTGCATGGTTTTTTAACAAGCCTTTCCCAACTATTAAGTCCAGTCCCATGCCACAACCATGTAGTTCAAAAAGCACAAAATTCAGCAGCTCTGCAACTGATCTAATTTATAAACTGGATCATATCCCTCCCAGATTCTACAGCTGGATCCACATATTCACTTATATATCTGAGTCAACAGAGCAGCATATGGAGAAAATTTTGGCTGCAAATCCAGAGACAGATGGAATAGAATGGGAATATCATTATTTTCTACTATCTACTGATGGTTTGGGATTCAGCTCTCAGGCTGCCTCGTTCATCTCTAGGGCTGTACAAAGTTTCCCCGTACTCTACAAGGCAGGAAAGGGCGAGGGAACCCACAAGGAACACAGGGCATTCTGATTGCAAGCAGTTGCTCTTGCAGTCAGACCCTACTAAAAGGTAGTATGCTAATTTAGTAGGTCATAGGAATAAATCCTTTACCAACTCATCACCCACTATTACATTGACTTGTAATTTCAGCAAAGACACATCCTATTTAGGAGCCCTTATACCTGAACAAGTTCTACAAAAATCAAAGTCACCAATCTAAATAAAATTCACACCAGCTTCACACTGGAATTTAGGCATTCCCTCAAAACATGTTAAATTACTGGAGAGTTCTGCAGTTCCAGAGCCCAACATTGTTCCAAGATACTGTTCTTAGAAATCGATTTGGAAAGGGAAAATGTGCAGTCTTGACACACATGATATTTTTTCCGATTTTAATTAAGATATTTTTACTTTAAGTCTCATCTGGAAAAGTGAAGCAAGTTCCATTTTGATTTATGAAGCTTTTAAAAGATTCCAACCTTAAGTCAAAAGAACTGATTTGATATTGTTGGACGAAGCCTAACGTAATCTAATCACTCAGAAGTTATGACACAGAAATTTTCTTAAACTTCCTATACTTTCTTCAGTAACTT
>NW_009592844.1:0-13916 GCF_000690535.1 Cariama cristata
GCACGCGCGGGAAGCGAACGAAGGTGGTGGTCCTGTTGCGGCCGCAGACCGGATCTTAAAGTTGTTAAAGCAGTTAGTTCAGAGAAAAGTTATTTTAGAGTAGGTGTGACTGTGACAGTGACGGTTGAACTATGACCGCTGGCTATTGAGACGAAGGAATTCCAAAGATGAAATCCCGTTTATCCGTGTGCACTTTTTTCCATCGCTCTTCAACCTGCTGTACTTTTAGTGATAGAAGATAATATTGGAAGGCTTTGAAGTATTGTTAAATCTTGTTAATTTAGAAAAAAACGCCTTTAGATGCACTTTATAGACGTTAATGTAAACATTGAGAATCTTGATTATATAACATTTTAAGGAATGGCTAGGATGCTGCCAGACTTTGCGATGATGGACCTGATCATGGAAATAAATCATGGAAATAAAGAGGAGTTTTGACGTTGATTTGCTAGGAAACAAGATAGCATCCACAATTAACAGTTGAAGAGAAAATGGTTTCTGTTATCTCTTCATTATTTGGCAAGTGATGGGTTGGGCATTTTAAACGTTAAGAAACATTGTCTGTAGAAAACATAAAGAGAGTTTAATTTGATTCATTTTTTCATTCTTTTGTAGCTGTAAGCTTCCTTCCCTGCTTTCTAGGAGTGTATTGATTTGGTTCTCTCTTGATACAGAATATTCTGATACACTAATTCAGTTATAAGGACGCATTCAATCACGTGATGCATAACATGCTTTCAAAATTTTTTGAAATCATGTGATAGATGCCAAGGATGAATAACCAGTGTAAGCACCATTTTTACAGATACATACTGTGCTTTGGAGAGCTGAAGCCCAGTTTTACAGCTGAGGGGAAGGCAGTAGTAAGCATAAAAGATTTGAGGTAATTTATAACCGATACAGATTAATATTGTTCTCTCTCTGCATACTTATCCGCTAAATAACATTTTTGACAGAACATAAATTGCTAATGAAATTTCAGTTTCTTGTACATCACCGATTCTGGATAGATCTAGATAGATCCAGCAAATGTCATATTGGCAAACCAGTTTTTCAGAAACCTCATGTAGTTAACTTGAATCAATGTCTTCAGAGCGTTTTAGGTTAATTTACAGGGCAGTCCTGATCCAAGTACATCACACATAGCCATGATGCAATGTCTGAGATGTGCTCCCTTGTGCCAGTCTGCCTCATACCTCACCTGTGTTTTCCTTACGTGCTTTCTTAGGAAAGAAAACCCCAAATTTTTGTGGTGGTTTTGTGGCTGAGACCAGTAGAATTTTTGTGAAGATTACAGGCTGAAAACACCAAGGTTTTTTTTCCCTTGTGAGTGACACCAAATTCTCGTCTAGAAGTCAAGTTTATCAATGGGTAAACTGTAGAACCTTCAGCACATGAGTAGTCTTTATTTGTGATACTCATTTCGTTGGAATTGTTCTCAGGAGGACATGCATACAGGAGAATGTATGCCACTGTATTTGCGACATAGCCTATCTTTGTCTTAACTACTTTTTTTCCTCAGAGTTCTTAGGAAAACTTTTCTCAAAGATCAAAATATTTCAATTATATATCTTCAGAAGGGTGCTTGATTCAGTGTTGATTTCTCTTTGTTAATAAGTAATGAACTTTTTTGGAGCAGGGATCATCCCACCACTGAAGTGAATATAAATGTATTAATTATTTACATGTTAAAAAATATTCATCAGCTATAGACTTACTAATATTAATAATTATTATCATTATATAGCGCTCATACCTAGTTAAAGCTAGAGGAGAATGCAGAAGTTTTGGAGATTGTTAGCTTGCTTTTCATAGTTTTCTTCTATATGAAAGAAAATGAGTCCATCCGTATCTCCCAGCTAGAAGGACACTCACTGAAATAACAAAAAAAAAAAGTCTTGGATTTTCCTAAGCTGCTTATGTAGTAGTAATTTTTACAAGGAAGTATTACTATATCAATACAATAAGAAATGTGGAACTGAAGCAGTCGATCCTCTCACATTCTCCAACCTGCTGCCTATTTAGTTCATTAGATAAAGATGGACACTAAAATATTATTGACGTCATTTGCCATGAGTAGTAGGAAAATTATTTCTTTTGATACAGCTAGGGGAGACAAGTGGCATGCTTTTTTAGAAGTAAGTGCATATGTACATTTGGTTGAACTACTGAAGAGTTGCTGAAGATATAGGAAACATGAATGAATGATGTATCTCCTAGTTGTGTTAGATCATGCAAATGGTACACTGATCTTTTTAGAAAAGGTAATGCTGTTTTTGAGCTGCAGTTAAAATACTGACTCGTAGCTGTTAGTACAGTCTCCAGCAAACACAATGACTGTAAATGCAATTTTTGGAAGCTATGCAGAATTCCAGATAAACAGAGTATAAAATGCCTCCACATCCAAGTGTTCCCTTTGTCGCTTATTCACAGGCTTCCGATGTTTCCAAATGGTGATAGTATCTGCTGCTGCCTAACACTGCCATAGGCATATGTGAGCGACCAAGATTGCTCTTCAGCTCCTGTGTCTCTTGTGAATGCTTAGCAAAAGATACTCTTAAACAGGACATGGGAATTCAGCTCCTGATGCTGAGGACGCAGCTCTTCAACAGAGTAACAGAGGGAGAGCGGTGAAGGTGGGCAAGTTGTTCTTTAACTGATGGGCAGGCAGGTGTAAATTTTGGCAGAGCTCTGCGGACTGCAGATGTGTTGGTGGCTGAGATCAGCTTTCTAGAGTTCATCGAGGAGAAAGAAAGGATGTACAAGAGTCCCTCTGAGTCTTGAGCCTGCTTATGAGTAGTATTAATACAGAAATGAATCAAGGTGTGATAATGAATTACAAATCTCATTTACGAGCACACCCCTCTTCTTGTATCACTACTGAAATGTAAAACTGCTAGGCATTTTGCAGGTGTAGTGGGAGGCAGACACTCTTTTTTAACCCTCCTGCATTCTGATTTTTGTAGCTCTCAATTTAACATCTCAAACTATTGGGAGTAATCTAAATATCTGCAATAGTTACTCAGCAAAACTGTACTTTTTATTCTTACTGTATTTATTATTACCTTAAGAATTAAAATGTATAATTTTATGTATAACATATCACTACATATATTTATGAAATACATAAGTATACATTCTTTCCTTTTGAATAAGAGGAAGTTGCCCAATACTGGAGAGGGAGCTAATGGTTAAGAGTGAAGTGAATGAAGAATATGCTATACAACTGAAACCATGTGAGAATTCTGTTGAGCTGTATTTATTCATTTCCGTGGAGTGTTGCCAGCATACCTTTTCCCTTTGCAGAAGGTGTTCTGTATTATCAGTAGCCTCAAAATATTTTAGTTATAATATGCCTATTCAATGTATAAATACTTTCTGTAGAAGAGGAGAGGGCAGAAAATAACCTATAGATTCTGGCTCTGCACTCAGTTGTTTAAGACTGCCATCTGAGTACCAGTAAGTTTTAACTCTTGCTACCTTTTGAGACTTGCTGTAGTAAAAATGTGAGTGACTTACATGCCTAACCTTGCTTCCATTCGAGCTGTTCTGCAGCTCTGCTGTTGGAGGGGCTGATGTTTGTTTCTTTTGTCCCTCAGCAGGTGGCTACATTTTCACTGAAATAGCTGATCCTGCTGTGGAACAACATCTGTGGCTTTGTGGGGGTTACACTGGCTGGAGTAATTCAAGTATTTCCTTCTGGGTCTAACCCTTATTTTTGTTTAAAGATATAGTGCTAATTTATTGCTTAACATAGGATATTACATGTTAGAATTTATATTGAAGATCTGCTGTTGCTCAGATCTGACCTGTATCTTTCACAGCCGATAAGAAGCATGGATGTAACCTTTTTTTATGTTTTGTTTTGTTTTTTTCAGAGCTTAACAGAAGTTATTAGAGAAAATTGAAGTTAAGAATATCAGAAAAGGTCTACCAGGTCAGACCAGTGGGCCTTCGTACTCAGGGTTAGGTTTCCAACAGGGACATTAAGGGATGATATTTAGGGGCTGTACACAAGCCTAGCCACTTTATGTATCTGTTCCCTTGTACTCTCCCCACATACTTAGTTTTCATATTAGGCATGGTAGGTATATATCTGCTCGGTGTTTTTAGAGCCCGTTTGTGGACCTGCCAACCAAGAACTTGTCTTTTTCAAAGTTGCTGATGCTAATTACCTTCACAGCCTCCTGTGGTGGCAAGTTCCAGAAGCTTACTACTAGCTTTGTAAAGAAGCACTTTAATCTTTTATAAACTGATGTCTTGCTAGCTTCGTTAAATGTCTCTTAGTTCTATTACTGAGGATTTAGCAAGCAGAAGTTTTATGTTAGTTTATTTACCACCTTCGTGGTTTGATTGATTGTATCTTGCTTCAGCCTTCTCACCAACTGAAGAGCCTCTTTAGTCTCTTTTTCTAAGGCAGGCAGTCCATCCTTTTGATGTTTTGTTTGCCCTTCTCCAACTAGAGACTGTCCTTGAGTTGCAGAGACCAGAACTTCACACGCTACTTGAGATGTGGGTGGACCAAGGTTGTATAAATGTGCTCTGTCTTGTTCTCAGTGCCCATCCTCATGATGCCCAATGCTTTGTTAGGTTTTTTGGTTGCTGTTGAACATAAAACTGTTAATTCCAGGGATCTGTCAATAACGATGCCTAGATTTCTTCTCCAAGTCATTTGTCAGCCTTGTGTGTATGTGGTTTATATTATTTTTCATTAGATATGTTAGCCTAGATACATCTACACTGAAGCTCATTTGTCATCTTTTTGTCCACTCTGAGTTTTGCAAGGTGCTTCTGGAGTTCTTTGCCATCAGCCTGGGATTAGTTCTGTGCTTGAAGGCAACTTCTTGTCTTTGTCCTAATTTCGCCAACAGTATCATTCCTTACGAGTTTTTTTGCATGTATGTCCGAGAGGGATAAAAGTGTTGTGGCAAATCAGTTAAGGTGTTCATAGATCTTAAAAATGGCTTGTACATAACACAGGATTTTTTTTTATTTTTTTTTTCCCCTCTGAACCTCAGTAAACATGAGCTCAGAAGAATAACAGGTTAAGGCTGTGTCCAGAAACACAGACCAGCTAAAAAAAAGAAAGAAAACTATGAAAGATACCATTCATAGCACTTAATCCGACTGCACTGAATGGGGAAATGAGAATGGTGGTATATGGTATTTGATCCACATTGATTGCTGTTAAAATTATGCTTAATTAAAACCAAAGCAGCTTTTAAAAATACTGAAGTGCAAAGTGATGTTTACTCAAATGACTTTAGTGCTTTCCTAGCTTCTGTACAGATTCACTACATAACAGTCTTAATTCCAATACCGTCTAATTAATCACCTTCCGTTTCTGATCTACATTTCATGATAACATGAAAATAATAAGCAAAGCTTTTCCCCTCCTCCCTCCCAGTTTTGTTAGATGTTAGGCTGGAAGCCCACCATATAGAAAGGATCTCTTCGTGTTCCCTGTTCAAAAACAGGCTAGTCATTTGATATTCAGAGCGTGTCACTTAGAAGAGCTGCTGCATTGCAAACAGCATTGAGAGTGAGGTTTAAAGAAACATTAGAACTGTATTATTAGTATGCTGCATTATTACTTGGCGTTACTTAGTAATAAATGTTGTTTCACAGCCGTGCAAGTGACTCCAGCAGCGTGTCTGTGATGATCCTGTCTTCCCTTCTCCCAGTCACAATGATTCCATCCTTCCTAACCCTTTGCAGAACCACTTCAGCGCATTAGTCTGGCAGAAGACAACTCCTCCCCAGTGGCCACTGGTTTAAGAAAACAAAACAAAACAGAAAACCAGTTTCTGCCGGCTTGAATCTGCTTCACGGAGGACCTTATGAAGGCTGGTGCAAGGGAGGACATAGAACTATGAAGGTAAATGCAAGAGGAGAGCAAGATGGTTGACAGCCAGCAGTTAGGTGCCTTATGTGCTGGTCAAACCCCAGCTTGAAGCACTGTTCTGTTTCTTGATTTATTGTGGCCAAAGTACTTGGCAGAAGCACAAGACTATTTTAGTAGTCAATGTATTGCTTTGTTAATTTAAATATTTAGCTTAAAGAATTAATATTTTACGTCCTTTGAAGGAAGGCCCCAGCTGTTCTGCTATTCATTGATGAGGTCATCTGCTGTGTAAATCTGTCTGTCTAAAACACTGTCATACCAACTGTAGTTATTTGCAGCAATAGGATTCTTCTTTCATTTTGTTTTTCACCATAACACAGTTCACCAAAACAACTTTTTCAAATCAGCATGTATTCAAGTATGTACAAATACTGTATTTCTGCTATTTGAATTTAGTAATAGGTGGTTTAAAGTCAGCTTCCTGATGTATTTAATGGGTGCTGTTTGCCAGAATCTGTAGCAACCAAGGCAAGGCAGTTGTTTGCCACAGGAAAAGGTTTTTGTGTATCTCTTTTGTGTAGAATGCTTGAAACTCGCCTGGTGCGACTTCATGACAAACATGTCCTTGTGTTCAGAAGCTGCAAAGTCATGGCCAGTTTTTCGTTGGCTGATGCAGCTCAAGATTAGTTTAATGTGGAATAGCGAGTTCGTGGTAGCCTGCAAGGATGTCATGGGTGGACATGAACACTGTTAGTGTATAGTCTGCACAGTCTTTTTTTTCCCCCAGTACTTATAGGCCATGGTAGTGGTAGTTGATGTATCTGTGCTGAATACATTTAGCAGCATACTGATAGAGCAGTGCCACTTGCACTGCTTATCTGCCTTAAACAGACTATGATTGTAAAAAGTGGAACTTGTCTTCCATTGTTTAATTATGACAATATCTTCTTGTGTTAAGATGTGTGCAATCATTCACCTAACATTTTTATAAGATACTTCAGAATCATCAGCCAAATTTTAATATGTTCTTCCCTAGAAAAAGTACTTTCATGTAGGTAGGATGGTACATGTAAAGGAAGCCACGCTGCTGTGGGCATCCACAAAATATTCTAAACCAGTGAATTTTTTCTGTGTACGTTTTCTAAGAAGATACTCAAGAAATCATTTAGTCTGTTAGGCAGCTAGTAAGAGTGGCATGAGTACAATCATGGCATTGTACTGTAAAAATTTATTTTATAAAAGTTTACTTAAAGCTTTCAGAATTTGCAAGATTTTTCCATGTAGAAAAAGAATACATTTTGCTTGGATTTCAGACTTTGTAGTAAACCCACTAGTTTTTCTTTTTGCCAAGCTTTTGAGTATGCTAGGTGTTTGCTAAAAGGCCTCAGAAAAATGCATCTTATCTAAAATGTAATTGTAAAACAAGCTGTGCTATATGTAGTTTGCTATTATAGTTGCTTAAAATAAGCTAGGAAGTAACATAGCACTGCTAAAACTTTGCTGAAAGATTCAAATATATGAGCATAGCTGATCATACTACAGGTTTTCATCACATGAATTAAGCTTCAGATGAAAGTTTCTCACCAAGTTAGTGGCAACTAGGTCAGGGTGAGTCTGATGTCTCAAGTCTGCATATACTTGCTTGGGATTCACCTCTATCCTATCCATTTGTTAAAGACCACGTTACTACTTCTACTCTGTAATACCTATTACACAAGTATTTTGCTATGTTGCAGCTCAGGTGAAAAATGTTTTACAAGCTCTGAAGAGGCTGGCCTATGTGCTGGATATTTTCATGTGCAGATTTCAGATTACTCTACAAAGTCAGACATTCCCATTGATAAATCAGGGGCTGAAATAGACTATAAAAGTCTGGAATAGAATTTGAGTGTCTGATCTGCTACTGATGTTGCAAGTTGTGTCATACTAAATATTTCACATGGAAAATATACTGCTACTGGGATAAAATTGTTTTATCCATGTATTCTGTCTAGTTTATGAAATTAGAACTCAGTTGGAGTAGAATTCAACACATTATGTCCTAGTTACAAGTGAGGAGACAATATTGAAATACCATATTATGGCTATCTTACTCTGAATATTTCTTTGGAGAAAATACAAAATCTCGATAGGTGTGGGTATGAACAAAAGAAGCATGCATAGAGATATCAAACAAAAAACTGGTTAAACTAAGACCTAACTTCTAGAAGTTCTATACTGTTTATTCAGTAATATCCTCACTTAAAGGGGAAATGAAATACTATTGTTTGTTACTGGTGCAAATTCTAAACATAAACAGACAACTCTGTTGAAAAGTTCCAGACTAAAATATTTGCTGTGAATTGTTTTTCATTTGTAGAGAGGAAACAGTAATTCTTCCTCTTTAAGATTTGGTATTGATATCACCTGAAGTCTTCTGCAAAGTGAATTTGGTACTGAACCTCACATTGTGAAATTGCTCTTTATCATCTGATACAATTAGACAGTTTTGTAATCTCAGGAAGGGTCATGACTAAAGTAGGTGGCAAGAGAATTTGCTAGTAAAAACAAAAAGCTCACCTGCAGGTTTTTGGAGAGGAAAGTCATGCCATAGCGTCAACTGTCCACTTTCAGATGTTTTGTCATTTCCGTTTTCTGAAGCAGAATTCATTAATTCTTTTTAGAAAGCAAAACATAAAATGACACACTACCAAATGCTCAATAACAATTGCACAGAAAATAACTGAGTCATAAGTAACAGGTTTTCCTCTGAAGATGTTACACTTGTACTAGGTATCAGACTATGCATCAAGTCATGGTAAAATGTGTGAACGAATGTGGATGAGGCAGCAGAAGCAGTGGATCATATAACAGGGAGAACATCGCAGTAGGCTTCTGCTAGGTTTTGTTTGCCCTGCAAGGACTTCTTGGAACAAAGAGACCCCGCCTGGAGGTAGAAAACTTCCCTGAGCTTCTGCCTATTGCTGCGTTTCATCACTGGCTTTTGAGTGAGGCATCTGACTGTTGCTGGCTGGGTTATTGGAGATCGTTCTGGCTCGCTGTTGTGGGATCGCAGGTCTGCTTAGAGGTAGGTGCCAAGGCATAGGAGTTTGAGCCTGGGCCAGATCATATCCATTTTATATAACTTTAAACTACATATTACTATATTAATCACGAAGTCTGGAGAAGCCATGTATTGGTTAATGTGTCACAGCTGAGGTCACCTGGAAATCATCGCTTTCATAATTCAAAAACTCTGAGAAAGGACAATTTCTTTATAACCCAGTAAAAGTAAGCAACATACAAGTGCTAATGGAACTTGTCTTGCATAAATTATGTCCTTATTTTCTGTGTGGTCACTCAGCCAAGTTACGGCATGATTTCATTTCACTGTTAGATACTTGTTTGAGGCGATTGCCCTGCAGGGAGACTTCTGACGAGTAAATAGGTCAGTTACATCTGAGCAAGTCCTATACACTTTGTACAGTTGTCAGTGAAATGAAGACTCAGACCTGTTGTAACTTCTGTGTAAAACCTTTTGGGCTTAGGTGGTTTTGACTTTGACTGCATGTTACGTGGTATTTTGGAACTAACTTAGAGCCTGTGCTACCCGGAATTATTGTTAATGTAGTTCCTTCTAGCAAGATACCAATATGAGTTCTGCATGGCTTTTCCAACGTTTATAGATCTACCCAAACTTTTTTAAAATAGGTTTCGCCCATCTTTCAAACTCTATCAATTTTTATGTTATTGGGCCAGTATGACTTACAAGCAAGGTTATACTTATACAACATTTAGTTGTTTGAAAGTAATTCTTACTCACAGTTTTAACATGGCCTCAAGCAGCTGTATTAAAAATATTACGTGTTTACTTTTTAAAAGATGTTTTATAATTCTTTTTAAGACAAAGCATGAGTGTGCAGATAGAAAGAAGCATCTACTATCCTGTATGTTGAAATATCTTCTGAATAAAAAAAGTACAGTGATTAATACCAGAAATCAGTTTTAGTATTAGTTACATTACAAATGCTTTTAGTAGTACCTGTTTCTTTATGGTCTTTGAGACTGAATTACCTGTGGAACAAGTTAAGAAGTTTCTACATAGTGCAGCAGAGACATGCTGTTAGTTTTGGCTCCCAGGTTCCTGTTGCTCTGAACACTAGAGCAGATTTGCTTAGGCTAAAGATGATCAGGAGGAGCAGTCCTGGCTGGATGTGGTGGATAAGTTTCCAAGTTGCATTCTGGCCATTGCATGCTGTAACTAAATGGTCCCAACCGCTAGAAAGCAGCCAGGAGAGCCAGATGGGATGGGTGGGTCTGGAAGTGCTCTCAGACACACGGACATACGTCTGTACCTCGTGGCACTTGTATTTTCTTGGATGGGTGAAACTCAAGGGTACTACAATTAGGTCCCTTTGTAGCCGTAGACAGGTGGCATAAGCCAAATCTGTGTTGGTGCTGAGGACACTACAAAATCAAGTAGCTGTTAACTGGCTTTGTGACAGCTTGCATCTCTTGAAGAATGAGGGTCCGCACCTGAGGGTCTGGCCTAGCATTTCCGCAGTGATGATAAAAATGCTGATCAGAACTTTAGTTTCATCTTTTCTCAGTTCAAAACCCTTCTAAATATGCAGTATGTACATATTTATTTATGCATGTCTAAATTGTTAATCCATTTTGTTGCCTTGTGTACTACCTGTGAATTCTCTAATTGCATCAGTTTTGTACATGGTATTCTTATGTGTCAGGATTTCTTAACTTACTGGATGTTGCTTTTCCCTGATTTGCCAAGAAGGGTATAGTATTAATAAAGGTATCTCTACTTTTTTATCTGATGAACTATTTCCATGGAGAAAAATAAAATAATTTGTTCGACTTTCGTATATTTTCATTGTTGAAAAATAAAATCATGTTAAGCTTTTGAAGGTCATGACCACATCTTTCATACAAATTGTTGTAGTCTTAGTTTCTTTTGCTATATAGTAGCTAGAATATAGTTAATATTAGATCGATAAGATTATACAATACCAGGTTATCTCATGGGATATTAAAATTTACATGATTGTTCTTCTCTGTCTCAAAAGACAAAGATTTGTAGTCTTTGAACAGTTCTGATAGGTAGTATTATGAAAGATAATTAAAGGAACCATGGAGATGACCTGCGGGGTTTAGAAAATCCGTAATGAACCCCAGACTGGTTGAATTGAGGACTTAAAACTGGACAAATGCGCTTTTTTTTTTTTTAAAACTAGTAAAACAGGCTAGACATTTTTCAATGAGATGCAGTGACATTCTTAAAGACAAACAGATTTTCTAACTGTGTAAGTAATATAACAATCTATTGTAATGAAAATGCAGGAGGTGTTTCCTATGAAGCGTAGCACTGATATTTCACGTATAACCAACATGGAAGTGATTAAATTGCTTTACAAGGAAAAGTTGGTACCATGGTAGCAAGGAATATTACAAGCTAATACTGCCTCTGTCTGAAGATGTATTGTTTTGTGGTAATGAAATATTGTAACAACCTTGTGCACCTCTAGAGAAGAATCTCAACTATAGCTCTCTGGAGTTATTCTTCAAACAGTATTATTATTCTGCATAAATAATTTTTATGCAAAGAACAGTTACAATAAACAGAACTATAAGAATGAAATGACCATAGTTAATGTTAAAAAATGCATAAAAGGCAGGCTAATATAGAAGTATGTAGATAGAAATAAAATGTTTTTAAAAAAGTAAAAATAGTTGATTGCCAAGGGAGTTTCACGTTAAAGTCCTTATCCAAAGCCCACTGGACTAACTAAAAGTGATCTCTAAGACCTCAGTTAATTTCAGCCAACGTTGATTCCTTTCCCCTCTTCCGTGAGGAGACTTCCCTGAATTTCAGTGAACCCAGTTTTCAGGATGTAGGTAGTTAATATACCTTCAGTGCATTTAACAGCTTTCTCGTGAACACAGCGTTGCAAAGATTTGTAGTTTCCTTTTCCCCAAAAACTGCGGCCTGTGAGTTCACCGGGATAGTATCTGTACTATTTCATAATGTTTGTTTTATCAGGGCTTAGAAGGACTTTGCTTTTGTAGTATTTATTTACTGTCAGGAGCACCTTGCTCAATTTTTGCCCTATATTTGTTCTGGAAATGCTTAGAGAGATAAAACAATGAAAACTGTGAGTTTGGGCTAGAAATTTAAGTTGGCAGCATGGTTAATATTAAAGTTGACATATGTTTAGAGGTTTTAAAGGAGTTTTGAATTCTCTGAGGAAAGGAACTTTGTATTTGTTATTTAGCTTATTCAGTCAATTTTTTTTTTTCTGAAAATGATGCCTTCCAAGCAAAATGACAATAGTCTTTTCTCCATTTAGTGTTTCAGATATTTAACTTTCATTGGTATAGATGGGAGTCTTGAATGTATATCCAAGAGATGGCACAATTTGATATTCAAAAAAGTAAAAGAGAGAGATGATGGCAAAGATCAGATGAATAATATTTTTCTCAACATCTGTTAATTTTTTTCTGGCTTTATATAAGGGGTAAAACTGTGATACTTACTGGTATCTTCATATTTAAATCTTCAAAGATTTTTTTTTTTTTTCTTTTGCACAGGAACTTGTATACTGCACTTGGCTTTTTGAACCAGTTAAACCTTCTTTCTTTTCCAGGCTACATTTCTTTCTTATTATCTTTTATTTAAACAAATTTTCATTTTAAAAAAGGAAAAGAAAGTCAAATAAAAAAATCATATGCTCTGTTTTACAAGGATAGTTTGAGCATTCCTAGGAAGCTTGTATATTATTTTTTGTCTTTCTCTGAGTGTAAACTATGAAAAACTATTTTTCGGTTTTTCCTCTTCTGATACAACTGGATTCTCATACATAGGAAGATGCATACAGTGTTTTGTTCCTTTCAAATGTACAACTGTTTCATCATTTGGGGAGTAAGTATAACCCACTTATTTCTTGTTATGAGGAAATACTGAACTGTACTAAAAGGTGTTACCTAGAAATTTTTATGCCTGTTATTAGCTTAAAAGGGAAATGGTTTTCCCTCTCTTGCTATATTATACCTTGTGTATTGGTATGAAAATTGTTCTTTTGATTAGGTCACTAAGATATATACAGAAGACCTGACCTTGCAGACCTGAAGTACATAAAGCTCACAGAAGAGTCAGTAGGATGTTTGTTCACAAAATGAGAGTCTTGCTGAACTAAAGACTGTACTACTACTACTAAAACTTTGCATCAAGCTTAAATTCACAATACCATACTAGCTACACCGTATTGAACTCTCCTGTGGTGCCATGGATTGACTCTGGCTGGACACCAGGTACCCACCAAAGCCACTCTGTCCCTCCCCTCCTCAACTGGACAGGGGAGAGAAAAAATAACGAAAGGCTCATGGGTTGAGATACGAACAGGGAGAGATCACTCACCAGTTACCATCGTGGGCAAAACCAGACTCAATTTGGGAAATTAGTTTAATTTATTATGAATCAAATCAGAGTAGGATAATGAGAAATAAAACCAAATCTTAAAAACACCTTTCCCGCACCTCTCTCTTCTTCCTGGGCTTAACTTTACTCCTGATTTTCTCTACCTCCTCCCTGCTGGCAGTGCAGGGGGACAGGGAATGGGGTTTGTGGTCAGTTCATCACCCGTTGTCTCTGCCGCTCCTTCCTCCTCATGGGGAGGACTCCTCACACTCTTCCCATGCTCCGGTGTGGGGTTCCTCCCACGGGAGACAGTTCTCCACGAACTTCTCCAACGTGAGTCCTTCCCACAGGCTGCAGTCCTTCACGACCTGCTCCAGCATGGGTCCCTTCCCTGGGGTGCAGCCCTTCAGGCACAGACAGCTCCAGCCTGGGTCTCCTGTGGAGTCACAAGCCCAACCAGGAAACCTGCTCCAGCCTGGGCTCCTTACTCTCCACAGGCCCTGCCAGGAGCCTGCTCCAGCGTGGGCTTCCCACGGCGTCAGAGCCTCCTTCAGATCTCCCTGCTCCAGCGTGGGGTCCTCCCCGCGCTGCAGGTGGGGATCTGCTCCAGCGTGGGCCTCCATGGGCTGCCGGCGGACAGGCGGCCTCACCGTGGGATGC
>NW_009592844.1:14162-35496 GCF_000690535.1 Cariama cristata
ATGGGCTCCATCAGATATAGGGGAAGCTTTTAGCAGCTTCTCACAGAAGCCACCCTTGTAGCCACGCCACTACCAAAACCTTGCCATGCAAACACAACACACATGGAAATGCAGTTTTAACTCCAATGTTTACCCAGTACAGAAGTCATGAATACACAGCCCTAATGGAAATGCTATTTTTTCATGCCAGGTAGTTGTGCAGTGACACTGAAGATGATTACTTTGGTTCAGGAATTGGGCATGTCATTTAGCAGTGTTCTAGCTAGGATTCATTTCAATGGCATTTTATTAAATATACCTATTTCTGTATAGTGTTTGACTTCTTAAAAAATGCATGTCTGCTTCATGAAATTGGGTGGTCTCCAGGACCCTGTTCTAGGGTCATGCCAAAACTTGGCATAAACTTGTATGTGAATTTCATCTGCCCTTTTTTCAGGGACAGATTCACTAAAGGGTATAAAGGAAGATGCTTAGAGTGTAGCCACATGCAACACTTGCTATGCTTTTTATCAGAGAGGTATCAGTCAGCAGAGATACTGTTTATTGTCTTTTCTGTTCTACTGAAAGAACAGATTTCATTCGCTCTAGAGCTCTGTAACAGTTGCAGAGATAGACAGAATTTCCTAAAGGGAAAGGATAAGAGTGCTCTGCTTTTGCTGTTTGCTGTTTGAATTGCTATTGTCTGTGGTTAGCTAACAGGTGCTGTTTTCTCTTCTGTCCTGGAATTACTGTCTTTTTGACCATCCACAAGTCTGCATGCCAGTAGAAGCTGATGTAGATCCTAAATTCTTAAGCCTTTATAGGATTTCTCTTGTGAATTGATAAAACTGCATGCATATACTTATTTTTAGACCATTTGCAAGTGAAGCACATATGTTTCACAGCATGATAGGAAGGGTAGAGGAGAACTGGTTAGGCATGATTAGGAATTTTGGAAGCATGAAGGCTATGTGGCTTTAGAAAATAATCTTGCATAAGAGGTGTTTTTGAAAGTGTACAGTAGGGTTTTTTCAGTTGAATTTGGTAGTGGTGACAAGTGCTGACATCTGTAAAACTTGAGCTCATCTCTCTATCCACAGAACAAACACAGTGCAAGCAGCAGCAACTTAAACTAATCTCCTCTGTGCCAATGTTTTTTATTTGTGTTTTATAATTTAATATCAATGCCCAGTGAGCAAATTTATACACATGCTTCATTTTTTTGCTTAGTTACTGCCTTCAGTTAAAGGTTTTTCATGGTTGATTTTAAATTGCCAACAAGTTGACAGTAGCAGTGCTTTTATTTCTGATGTGGACAAAATATGCAGTAAACTACTTTAAATGAACACAACTACACTGAAACTCTACTCTGTCTGTGTGCAGAACAAAGATACCCAAATGACTCTTGTGCTAGGAGCAATGTAATCACAAATAGCATGAAGCTCCTTATATGTTAACTGACTCAGTTGAGAAAATACGACTGTGTAAGAATAGTATAACACCTAAATTGAGTTGTCTGCCTCTTCACTGAACCTAGAGTCAATCATGTGACTTTTAAGGATCTTGTAATTTTTATGCTGAAGTAGAAAACAGTAGTTCTGGTAGCAGGACTGCCTGTAAAATCTTAATTAAGATTTTTTTCAGTGTCCATTACTTTTTTTGTATACCAGTGTTATATAAAGACAGCAAGAGAGAAAATGCATTAATGAATGCTATTTGGAACAAAAGTTTGTCTAATGTTCCTTAAAATATTTGCTGTTCAGAAAAAAGAATTGGAGAGAATGGAGCTGTAATCTAAGAGAGAAGACAGAAGTTAGTTTTGGAATGTTCTCTGTACTTTTCCAAAAGTCAGAAATTCACCGTACACATCATTAAAAGAGGATATTGTGATTTGGTAGGGATTGTGGGTTTTTTTTGTTGGTTTGGTTTGGTTTTTTTACTGTCCAGATTAAGTTATTTGTTTTAATGTTCACTAATGTAATTTCAGCTGCACAAAAAAGTCAGTGGTGTATTTACTTGCTTTTCTCATGTTATGAAACCTGTACTCAGTTTAAAAAAATAAAACAAAACACCTCTTGGCAGTTGATAGTACGCAGTGCTTTGCGTGTATGTGCCATCTTTTAGCCAGGGATTTCCTTTTTTCATCCTACAAGCATTTTTTAAATAAAAGTTGGAAACCAATGCAGTTATATACAAATGTAAAATGGTTCTGTAGAAGTTACTTCTTGAACATCTAGAATTTAATAGATTCTGTGTGTGCCACTGTAGCATGAACTCAGTATAATTCTGTTTAGCAGCAATAGAACTTTCTTTTAAACCTCGAGAGGTTGTCTCAAACTATAATGTATATCTTGTATATTTTACATGTATGTATGTTTCTTATAATAATATTATTATTACACTGTTAAAAAAGCTAAACTTTAGGCATGACTCAAGACAGATGCCAAAATCTAATCACTGCAGATGCTAAACTGTGGTGGTGTAGTTATCACTGGCGAGTTATCAGTAAGAGGACTCATAGTTTCACCATTCAGCCATGCTGGAAGGCCAGAGAAAAGAGGATGACTTTACGAAAATGTTGCAGAGAGCCTGGCTTGTCATCACAGGTCCTTGAGTTTTCAGATGCTGAGCGATTCAGTCACTAGGAAATACGCTTTGCATAATGTGAGATCAGCACTGTGTTATAATCTGGCTATCTTTGTCTGCAGTGACTACCATCATGTTAAGTACAACAGTCTAATAAAGAGAATCTAATCATGGAACCTAATCTAATCAACCGTAGAGCTAGACCCATAGTACAAAGATGCCAGAAGTTAGCTTGACATTTTATGTTGTGAAGGCAAATGAATGGTCCAGATTCAAACAGACTTGTACCAGGAGGTATCAAAGATGCATCATCTGCTCCAGTCTTCCCCTTTTCAGTAATTCCCTCATCATTTTTTAGGAAACTGTTTTGGTTCACCAGTAGGGCCCTACACAGCAGTGCAACAATACCGAACTAGCTATTGCCTAAATGGGATAACCTAACCAGCCTGCGTAACATCAGACTTGAAGGCTTAACTTTATTTATATGGGGAAGTTACCGTCTGCTGTCATACCCTTTCCCCTGACAGAGGGGGGTAATTCCTAAATTTTGATGCTGTTTGGTGGAAGGTTCTGTTCATGTGTGAACTATTAATTAGCCGTTATTATTCAGTTATTTCCTTTAAAATACTTTATGGTGTGTTAAATGAATACCGGTCTCATAACAGCCACATCTTCTTATTCACTAGGTGTGATGTAAGTGTGAGGCTAGTGTTTTTAAACAAGGAGCAGTAATTTCTGGCTTCTCTGGATATTAACTAGGTTCATTTAAGTAGATTTGGGGCAACACAAGAAGCAATAGTCTACTTAAAAGCTTATAGTCCTTTGAAAATATTTGCAATCCCATTCAGTATGTGAATAAAGTCCAACCAAAAGACTCTGTCTGGTGTTCCACAAAATAAATCCAGCGTCTCCACTCTTGCCAGCATGCTGGAGTTTCATTTCCCATATGAAATGGATTTCTAGCTCATGACATGATTATAATTCTTGTATAAATGGTTAGTTTTTATTGGGAAGATATTTCTCAGTTTGGAAAAATATTTTTTTTCTTGGTGCTAAAATTATTCAGGTGGGAGGTTTGCAAGAAAGAAGTTTCAGTATCAGAACCCAAACTATGCAAAGGGCTAAAAATGCATCTTAAGGACCATTAGTCAGAATAATTTGAGCGGACAGTGGCCAAGATTGTGTTATATATGAAGTTCATAAAATAGCAAGTTCGTTTCTTTAGCTGGGAAAAATATCTAAAGGGGTACATTCTTGCTGCAGTTGCTAGGGAGTGGCTGATACTACATCTGTGGGATATAATGGGAGTCATGTGTGAAATGCACTGTGCTGATAATTTATCTTAAAGTGCTTAGAGCTGAATATTACATTCAGAGAGCGCATCTCATTGTACAAAATAGGAAGATGAGATGGATGCTGTTAGTAATGTTAGGTGACAGAGCCACTGTGGTATACAAGGTACAGTACGTGTGTCAGTAGGCTGTCAAGAGCATGTCATTCCTACATGAATCATAAATGGGGCCGTGATTAGGTGAGCAGAAAATTTATACAATGGGTAGATAGGAGGAAAGAACAGACCAGATGAGAAGAAGGAAAACCTGTATTTTGATCTATTTGACAGATCTGGGAATGAATGAGGTCCTGAGAATCCTGGGTCATGTATTCTTTTTAAGACAAGCTCATTGACTGGGAGTCTGCATTACCAGTAGTACGTCGTTCAACAAAATGAGGATGGGTAAATCGTAAGGTTTCTGACTGACCTTGCTCTGAAGTGAAGTTGCCACTGCATTTGGGAAAACAGCTGCTTAGCTATAAAATGTCAACATCTTTAATAGAAACCTTTGTAATTACTTGGTTGTAGCACTTCATTATTTTCTTTCATAATCTATCAGATTGAAATTATTTTTGTTGAAAACACAGCCTTAACAGTTTGGTATTATTAAAACTGTAAATGTAATATATAAATTACACAATCATAACACTAATTTCTTATTTTTGTAGCATTAAGCATTTCCAAAAATTGTCCAAATATTGCTAAAGTTTCCATTTTAATATCATGTTTAAATTTTCACAATTTTTTTTTCCCTTATTGAATCAATATAGTGATACTGTCTTGAAGCTTAAATTAATTGCTTCACTCCTTTGAGCACTGGTGCAAGTTTTTCTCATATACTGTACACAGAGATCAAGTGTGTTTTCCTCAGCAATTACTGCAGTTGTTCAAAGTGAACTAGAAAATCAAAAATGTTAGGAACTCTCTTTAATTAGATGATTAAAGAACCCAGCAAGCAGTGTGATGTTCAGATGGAAATGAAAGATATTTATTAGCATTTTTAGCCTTGCTAGAATTTGGATAGGACACTAGTTGTGCTGTGCAGTTAAATGGCCACAAAAGGGTTTGCAGTCTCTTGAAATGTTGTATGGCACATGTTTATAGTTTTCAACCAATTTTATCTTTCCCAGCTCAGCTGTCTCACCTTGAATGATGCTTTCAATAAGCAATCTTACTGTAAGCTGTCTGAAATCATGATGTTATTCATTCCCAACAGCAATTTGAAACCCACTGGACTTCACCTTCACAAAACATTGTGAGCAGATTTGTGACTAATGCGTACTATCAAAATGCAGCTGAAGTTAATGAAGTGATGACTTTGTACACTAGCCAAAGATTTTCCCCAAAAAAACTTCATAATCTGCTTTTGCATTTATTATTATGAACTTCTCCAACCTTTTCTAAATGTTAGAGGGTTTTTCTTGTCTTCTCTACTCAGCCTTTAGTTATTTGACTCTTCCTTTTAGCCTCCTTCCAACAGTTTAACTTCTGTAATTTTTGCATAAAGGTCCAACTGTTTTTCCCAAAGAGATCTTTTGGCATTGAAGCAACATCTCAGATGGATTCCAAAGGCTCTGTTCACTGTTCAGACTTTGTGTGATGCCTTCTTTTGAATGGATTTGTTCCATGTACATTGTGCTGAGAAACAGTTACTTAATTTCAGAAACGCTCCTTATTAAATAAAATGCCTTCTTCTGTAACTTTTTATATTTTTATAAAATTGATTTCTATGTGGCTTATAATATACATTTACATGTTTCTCATTTAGCTGTTTGGGTTTGCTTTTATGAACGAAGCATGTAAAACTTATCATTTAAAAGAAAAAAGGACTAGACATTGTAGCTGCTGTTGTATCTAGTTCTGTACTATCCCACCTTTGTTCTACTTTATTTCTGAAATAGCATAACAACATTTCCAGTATTAATACGAAGAAGAATGTTTTATAAAGAAACAGTCTAACATCTCAAAACTCTTTTTTGGTCTGTGTCTTAAAATATGAAGTACATTATTTCTTTTCCTCCCAGTCAATTTAGCTCTTCAGACCCGGACAACAAGCATGGGAAACACCAAGGCAGAGTCAAATACTTTTGCTTTCCTTGGTATAGTGAAAGTCTCTACGTGTTTTTTAAAATATCTACTATTGCAAATCTTCCTAAGGTAATCTTTCAGTTGCAATGGTTGATACTTACAAGAAGATTGTTGTTTTATTACCAGTAATGATCTTAATACTCCTATAAACTTTCTTAAAATTCTTGCAAAGTCTGTATAAAAGCTAGTTAGGACTAAGAGATTCTTATTCTACATTCTTTCTAAAGTGTTAGAGCTGCTGGATTGGGAAGAAGACCGTTAATTCTAGTTGATTTTGTAGTTTGGCATTTTTCAAATCTTCTTTCCTGCCCTGGATAATGCCTATTTTATTTAAAACAGCAGATCAGAAGAGAAGTTTTGTGTCTCTGCTGCAACCTTTTTGTATTACATTGATAGTGTGCTCTCCAACTACCTTAACTCTGTGGAAAGGCTTGCAATTTGTTTTTATGAACATGAAGCAGAAGATTTGATGCAAAGTACTGGATCCAAAAATCCAACGTCTTACAGGAAGAGGGGGCAAAACTTGGAAAATAAATCTAGAACTGAGGTTATGAATGTTTAAATGGCACTGGTATTTAGAATGGGCAAAACCCATCCCATCTGGATCTTTTAGCCATTTAAATAAACATCTGCCTATTTTTTTGCTGAAGTCCAGCTCTAATTTCTTAGCATCTTTTTGTGAAACTAGACAAAATTTTGTTATATCTTGTTTAAAAAAAACCCTTTCAATCTGCAAATGCCAGGTTAGTTGTCAGATATTCCCAGAGATCATTCTCAGAGTTTTATAACGAAATGTTGTTTTTCTTTTATGCCTGTGAAGGAAGATGTGATTTTTAGATAAATATCTCTTTATGAGGGGCATTTATAGCAGATTGCAGTCAACTGATACTGCTGGAGTTAGTCCTGGTAGTTACAGTCATAGAAGTCTGTTACAGCAACATAGTTTAATTTCTGAGATGCCCATATAACCTTGCAAAATGGAGCATCTTTCAGAGTCACATTTCATTTTAGAGTTATTGGTATTATTATTGATAATATTATATATAATACTATTACATATCATGTTGTTATTATAGTATTCTTCCTTACATGTATGTAACTTTGATGCCTTTTTGTGAGGCAAATGTAAAAAAGGACAACAGCCCCTTCTCCAAAGCACTTGAAATTTGCTGTTAATGATTCAATCCACGTTAGAAATATGAATTATAGGGTATCTCTGAATTTGTAATTTTTGCTGTCAAGAAAAAACATGTTTAAAGGAAAGGAAGTATCTTCTAGTAAGCTGTATTTTTACAGACCTTAGCTTCATAAATGATGAGCTTGTTGACGATCCACTGATTTCTCTCTACCTTGCAGGATCTCTTAGGTCAATTGAAAATTCAGAGTTTCATCACAGATGCAGAATTTGTAAAGTCAACATGATTAGTGATGTCTTGCAGACTATGCAGATTGTCTTTGCACTTCCAGTATTTTTTCATTTTTAAATACTACTTCAAGTTGATTGAGAAGAAATACTCTAAAACGTTACTAGTGGAAAAAAGATGTAACAAATGAGCACTTTAGCAGTAACCTGTGTTATACAGTAGCTGCCTATTAAATTGATACTTGCATATGCTAGTAAAGTGTACTTACATTTTGTGGAAAGTGAAAAGGTTTGTCTGTTTATCAAGCTTGCTTGTGTCAGTCTGGGGAGGGTGGAGGGAAAAAAAAAAGTAATTATACTTTGCACAAGATTGGGATTTTCAGGCCCTACAGAGGAAAAGCACATAGTAATAGTAGTACGTTCTAATTTTATCATTCACTGTACTTCTTGTTGATTTTGTTGGAAACAGAATCAAGTAGGCTTTGGCACTGAGCTCAGATATTTGCAGGAGGCAAAATGAACATCTGTGAAATCTCTATTTCCAGAACAGCAGTCACCCAAAGTGTAGGCACTCATATGCAAATCCTGAGCCCTCTCAGGGAAATACTTAGGATTTTGAGGTGTGGCATAGGGAAAATACTGGAATACTGCTGCTGCTCTATTAATCCTTATAAATATCTACAAATACAAATATGTAGCTTGTTTGGCTGCAAGGGTAAATTAAACAACGTTGGGCTGATAAAACTTGGATCGACAGTAATAGTCTTGTAGGGAATAACAGTGAAGAGTTACTACAGTGTGATTATGCCACTGGCATAACTCCTGTGTCTGAGCAAGAGCTGGTGTTCTGTTAGTTTGATTGGTTTACACCACATACATACAATTGTTAAATGTCCAGAGAGAGCAATTTTGTGACTAGTAGAGTAATTCAGAACCATAATTTCAAGGTTAAATTCTGACTCCTTGTCTTTACTGCCATATATTCTATGTTCTTAATGCTACAGTCTTCCTGATGAACCTACAAAGTTTGCAACCAAAGTATATTCTTAGCACAGACAGCAGCCAAACTGTAAACAAAATCACACGAGTTTGTATGAGTGTACCGGGGAATGGTATTCAAAATATTAAAAAAAAAAACAAAAACAAAAAAGCACAAGTTTGGTTTTGTCCAAGCGTGCTGGTGGGAGAAGGTTATGTAACTTTTTAGAAGCACTGGCATTCAAGCTGACAGTACGTTTCATCCTTCATAGGCATCAAGTTGATGAAAACAAAACAGATCTTCAAGTGCTCATTTTATTTTTGTAATATGCTAATAATCAGGATGGAGTCTCTTTTCTCATGGGCTAACCACACATACAAAATTACTTGCATTGTCAGTATTTTACTAAAGGCATCTTTCTTATCCCAGTACATTTCAAATGTTTTTATTAGATGATGAAGTCCTCCTAATTTCTGTATAAATATGGGAAGTATCAAAACTTAAATAGCGCAACTGAGGCAACCTATGAAGAATTCTGATAAAGCCAATTATTAAGAAAATTTTTTTCAGAATAAAATACTTGTGTTGTTTATTTTTTCGGAGTCACTTCTAAGGAAAGGGAAAGAACAAGAAAGGGATTTCTGGGATTTAACGAAGCCAGAAATAAAGGCTCAGTTAGCATGAATGAAAAATTTGTGCTAAGTCTGTTATAACCTCTGTTGAAGTGCCTTTCCCTGAATATGATCATAAACTGCCTATTTTTATCTTCCAGTCATATTGCAAGATAACCAACTTCTGTATGTCAAGTCTTCAGCCATACGAAGCCATACAAATCCTAGAGTATCTAGGGAAGGAACTGGCAGTACCAAAAATCTAAACATTTCAAGATGAAGAGAATTATAAAAAAAAAATGAAATATTAGTCCTCAAAGGGATTTTTGTAGCCATAGTGGATAGCTAGCTTTATTCTCTTTGAAAGATATGTATTATATAAAAGCAAAATTTGTAACAGGGAAGACTAATTTGAAAAACGTGTATTGTCCATTTATGAGTCATGTTTATGCAGACAGACCCCAAATTAGTGAAAGTGGTACAGTCAATGTTCTTTGTAAGAACTGTGGTGTAATTAGATTTTAATCTTAAACAAGCTTTCTCCTTCCCAATCATGCATTTGTTCCTCCCTCCTGCTTGGAATAGTTTGGGGTGCACTAAACCCAGATAAGACCTGCATGTTTGCAAAAGGCTGAATGAGCTATGGGCTGGGGGAGGGAGGATTCTTCTCTGCTGTTCTGTGTTGCAGCCATGGGTTAGGGCTAGAACCTGTTTCAAGCAGACAGCACTGTAGTTACTTGAGGATGTAGCCCAAGGCAGTGTACCTCCACATTGTAATTGATGTAGTATATGTTTAGATATACATTAAACAGTTTGGCCTTGCTGTGCAGAAGTGATCCAGAGATTCTGAACAGTAGTGGATCATCTTATTCTACCATTGCACCCTTAATTTTCACTGCAGTGTTTACCCTAGCATTTCCACCCAGCTTCAGGACAGCTATAAATTGGTTATGCAAGTTGCAAGACAAAGAAAAGGATCTGTAGGAGTGAAACAAAATAGAAACTCCAGTGCATCAAAGCAAGGTCCAACAGTCCTGCTCCTAGTAAAGATTACATTATTGCTGCTCGGCAAGCAAATATTGAATTTCAAACATTATTTTTTAATGTTTTTAATGAGATTTTAATGTTTTTAATTAGTTTTTAATGAGTTTGACTCATCAAAATCCCTTGGTCCCTCTCACGGCTCTGTTTTCTGACAGAAAAGGTGCTTCTACAGTGTAGTTTGTTAAAGTTAGATAATCCTAGCAAATAGTTGGATTGTGCAAGAAGGACCAAGTGCTATTGTTGCTAGACATCTTTGTCATGTTTGTGGATGGTTTCATATTGTATTAGCGGAGATGTTTTTCTGGATCATTCAGCTTAGCCAAAATCAACAATATAACAGAATAGGGAATTAAATTTTTGGCATAGTTGAACATAAGAAAAAATACTTCTATCATAGTATGTCTAAAACGTGATGTATTTAATGTGGTATCATTCCAACTTTTAAATATTAGCAATTCAGTGGTTAACATACTGGATCTTGACATGTACATTGAAAACTGCTTTCCATCAAGGGTTCCTGGGGAATTACCTATGACCTTATTACAGACCACAGTAGCTTTGCACATGACTGGCAAAAGGTCTTTGTTATCAATCTGTCCTGACTACACCCAGCTGGTGAGTGCAGCTGTAGGAGCTACAGGTTGTCTCCAACTGTATGAGGATGGAGGTGAGGTCAGCCAAAGCAGGTACCTGCATTCCAGTCAATGAAGAAGAATTTAAGCTGAATTGTGTTAAAGCTGACTAGTACAGTTTACCCAGGGAGTTACCACCTGTTCCTCCCTACCCACATACTAGCTAATCTTTTTATAGTATAATAAGTATAATAATTTATAGTAAGTGTGAGCGGAGACTGACTAATGAGCAGCTTCCTTCAGCTTGCTGCAGTGTGGCATCAAGTTTTGAACCATGGTTGACTCCAGTTACCAGCTATAAGGACGGACAGTCAGGCATGAATTAAGCCATGTGGCAAAGTTCTCCTTAATGCAACTCTTTAAATGTAAATAAAGTTGCAGGAGTTGCATTGCAAGCCAGTTATGATAGTGCCCTTTGGTAGATGTTCTGTGTTCCTGTGAGAATGAAGCTGAGAACTCTCGGGTTTTTTTTAACTGGTGAAGGTACCTAAATCAGTAACAGTTACTGTCTTAATTTAACAGCTGCTTTTAAAAGGAAAGTGAAAAGGCCCGCTCAACAACTACATCATTTGTTATTCTTGCAGATTCTGGAGATGCTTAACAGGTGTCATGTCCTCCATATGGATTATGCTTGTTTAATGCAGACTTGGTTTTTTTGTTGTTTTTTTTTTTCTTTTTAACTGCCAACTAATATTAAGGAAACTTGTGATCAGCATTTCCTTGATGATAAATGAAGCAGTTCAACAACTGGGAGCTCTTTGTCTGCTCTTCTGAAGTATGAGACGACTGAGATTGATAGCATCCACAAAAAGGCACAGTCATTTGCACTTTCCTACTCTCCTGCTGCTGTGTTTGCTATCATGAGATACGGGGTCAGGACAGAATGCCAGAATTAATCATTCCAAGACCTTGATGAATAGGAAAGGGCGTTTTGTTCACCTGTTTTTGGAACAGAATGTGGTGCAGTACAAGGATCTTTCAATAGCGCTGTACAGGGGATCCCTTCTATGCCTGCATTAGAGAACCAGAAAGGTAAATGACAGGGAGTTCCTGCTTCCCTTTCCTAGCTAGAAGATTGGCATGGTGTGTTGATTAAAATGATGAGAATTTGTAGTCAGAGAGAAGCCTCTAGAGCCACAAACTTGTCATACACGTTTGTCCATACCATATGCTTGGTGCCCATATGTCTGGCTAGTGGACAGCCTTTAGACCACCTGCATGCATGAATTTAAATCCCTAATATATTTTTTTGGTTACACCTGACAGGCAGATAGTAGCCACCTTAGAAGGTAATTTGTCCCAAACATTACAAGGAGTTTCTGTGGTCTAATCTGGTATGTTCTAGCTATTCAAAACATAACAGAAGAATTGTACTAAGTGTATATTCTATAGTCTTCATGAATCTGTTTGGATTCAGAGTACCCTGGAATTAAAAAAAGTATATCTAATAAAGATACTCCTCTCTGATAATAGTGGTTTAATTTTGCATTGTTTTTCACTAAAATCAGTGGTCCTCCAGATAATTACTTCTAATTTAAATTCTAAATCACTGTTAATACCAATTAAAATTAGGATTAGTGTTCTGCCATTTGCAGTCTTCGTTACACATCTGATGACAGAAAAGATGGTTATGAAATACCGGTCTGGTACAGGATTCCTTGGCCTTGCTGCCAATCCTTTATCAACTGAAGTGCAAAACTTGGTGGTGGGGGGGGGAGGTGAGCTTCTGATCCTTTGAGAAGGGCATCTCTCTGACAGACCAAGCTGTTTCAAGCCACAAGTCAAGAAACAGGGTTAATAGGTGTGAAAAGCAGTTGCCTGCAGACTATAGCCAGCAAGAAAAAGGTTAACGCAAGATTCAGACAAGCTGTAAGGCAGAGAAAGAAAGAAATAAAGAAACAGTGATGCACCTGCTATTTGCTTACTAGTAATCGCACCTAAAACTGATTGTCCTATGTAGAAAGCTGAAGGAATTAGTCATTAGATTATTTTGGAAACCTCCAAGAAAAACCTTGGAAAAGCTATTGCTTTCTACCTCTGCATTTAACGTGAATTATTTTAATGTAATTCTTTTTATTTATTCCTGAACACTGGAGTACTTTGTTCAGCACAGACATCTTCATACAGAGGAGCTGAAATTGCAGTTGACACATGGATAAATGTCTAAATTATGCTGTATGATGATAAACATTTGGAGACTTTATAGTATGTCCAAACCATTTTTTCATACAGAATGTTAAGAGCCTAGTAGACAGAAACTGTAATGATGATTGGTACCTATAGGAGGTAGAAAAATGCAGGCAGCAAATAATACACATGATCTTGTTCAAGCCAAAGGAATACCAGCCTGACTAATTCTACGGGGGGGGGAAGTTTCTACCATTTTTATAATTTTGTTCTTCATATGTATGTCCTGGCCTATCAGTCAGCTTTCTTTAACTGAAGGCAGCTGGCAGGTGATGCTGCAGTGTATCAACTACCAGTAAATAAAGTGTTATACTCCAGAAGAATTCAATTGCCGAAGCTCAGCCCTAAAAATCAATAAAGCTACTCCTCCAGCTACAGCGTTTCTTATGAACATTAAGCTTTTAAATACAGCATTTTTCCTTGCCTTTCTTAAAAACGCAGATAAAAACTAAAACCAAATTAAAAGCTATGGAAACTATGGGACTAGAAACTAAAAATCTGGTTTTAATTTTCATAGACATTAAACTTTTTTCACTGGAGTTAACAATCTCGTCTAAAATTAGTAAGGATGCAAAAATTTATTATACAAATCCTTAAAGACTAAAACCGTGTTTTGAGTTTTGAATGTAGTAAAACCCTATTCTCACTTTCTGAAGCTCCTGTTCCCAAGTAAAACATCACAAGACCAGTTACTCTGTTGTATAGGATTTTACCGCATTAGGGTGTATCATAATACACCTAATAATGTCATCTTTGTCAGTCAGTACCCAGCTATGGTTTAGTTTGGAATATCAAACTATGAAGAATTAATAAAATGCAAGTTAATCGTCATTATATTTACATCTTTCCCTTTAAATATTTTGATGCAATCTCACTCAGGAGGTGGCAGAGGAGGAGTATGAGCAGTCCAGACATGGGGGCAAAGGAGTCTGTGTGCAAAGAATCTGAAGTCCACATAAGCTGCCAGACAGCACAAACACCTTTTTCCACCTCCTTCCCGCACCTTCTCTTGTTCTGAAATATTTTCTTAACAGGCTCAGTTTTGTTATCTAAATACTTACCTGGAACAAACTGAAACCCAATTCTGCTATCTTACAGCAGAGAAAAATTTATTTGGTCTCTGAGCAACGTAAACTTTTGAAGACTCTTAGGCCTTTGGGCTCTCATCTAAATGGTTACATTCTAGCTAAGTCTTCTAATGGAAAGCACTTGCTTTTCCATCTAAGAAATCTAAGAAGAATCAGTGAATCATCAAAGCTGAAAATGCTTTAACAGATTATATAAACGTTCCTGGTGTTGTGATTGTATAAAATCAAACCTCCTGGAATTCTTTGTGTCACCCTCTATTTCTGGCCAGTGACATCTGTAGTCTACGATGTTGCAGTTTTGGTCTCACAATTACTGAAGTAGTCAGGCTGCTTTCTGTTAAGTTTTAGGATATTAATTTGATGCATTCCCCTTCTTTCTGATCTTTTCCAGTGGCCTCTAGATCTCCCTACCTCAAAGAGGTTCCTACAGCTTGCTGTTGGTGCAAACTGAAGCATTCAGCCCTTCATGGAATCAATGGAGTCTAATAACTTTATTGTATAAGCATCCTTAAAAAGATTCTGGGACCTTCATTGACTGGCGCTGTATGATTAATTGTCCATTTGCTCTGTATTCTGTGTACAGAGTGAATTGTATTACTTTCTAATCCCATCCTCCTCTTCAGAGAACCTGTGCAGAGCTCTGAGGAGATATCTATTCAGACCCTGTTGCTTCAACCATCCTCTGAGATGAATCACCACACTTTTAAGATGAATCTCAAATGTAATCGAAGTATTACAAAAAATAGAAAAAAATCCATATGGAATTCTAACAAATTGATATGTTGGAGACATCATGTTCAATAACACATGTTTTTACTCAAAAAAATATTATGTAATACAGGAAGGAAAATTTTGTTCATGATTATACAAATAAAAAACATGCTTGAATTTGGGGGCTTTTGTTTGGGTTTTTTGTTTTGTTTTTTTAAACTGGGCTGCTTGAGTGCTCATAGGTTTCTGGATGGGAATAATACTAGTACTCCTAATGCTTTAAAGGGTTATGGGGCACATTTTCAATGGGAAAGAATTATCATCCCCCTATCTTGAAGATAAATCACATGGATAAATTTACTTGATCAAAAATGAGATATAAAAATATCTCCAAGAGAAGAAGTTGAAAGAAATCATCACCAGATAAGACCCAGAATTAATCTCAGATCTATGTGTTAGAATTGAGCCCATTCACTAAATTAAAAAATTTGGATTAACATTCATGTATTTCTGACAGTTACCTTTTCTTATCTTACAGCTGAACATCAAGAAGGGCATCATTATTTTCTGATATATTTAGTAACATTCAATAACTAGAAATATACCAAAACCTATCTTTCTAAGTAGCATTAACGAGGAGATAACTGCTAAAAATTCTGCCTAATGTCTGGAATAGGCTATTTGAGGGTTTGCTTTGTGTCAGCTTTCTCTTTATGCTATAGATGAAAAATACTTTTCACTAAGGGAAATACAGAAATATAAGAAGAACCTGAAAATCAAGAGAACTTTTTTTCCCAGTTGTTTTTGCTTGTCTGGCAGTAGGGTTTATTTTTCTCTACTGAATAATGTTTTACAGGCACTGGGAATAAAGTATAGCGGTTTTTTGTGGTCCCACTCAGAAAACCAGTTGCAGTGTGCCGAGAGAGCCCATGACTGGCCCCTTTTTCCACTCAAGCTGAAGCTGACTTGGTTTTGGCGTGCTCGCCTGCTGGCATGCAGCAAGCCTCCCTGCAGCCTGTGACAGAATGGGTGTCCCTGCCTTACGTGGCCGCAGCAGTGGCTCCTGTCCTCATACACACCTGCAAATTACCAGCCTGTGTTCAGAATGTATCTTTTCTGTAAATAGTTGTTTTCATTTCAAAGCTGTTTTTGTCACTGAAAGTCTTTGACTTTTATTGATGATAGCTAATTGTTTCGGCAAATTAACTTGCTGTTGGGAACAGTGTTCCAGCACCTCTGGAAGCAATACCGTGTAACCTCGTGGTGCGCTTGGGTAAATTCAGGACACCAAACTGAGGCTCTGTGTGATGCTAGCTAGCTTCCAAGGATAAGGATTCCCTAGTTTTTGGCTTTCTAAAAAATAATTTGTCTACATTGGAAAAAGAAGCTACCAGGAAAACATATACAGCTTTCCATTTTGAAAGCTGATGGAAAAAGTGAAACTAATTTGTTTTGCTTTGTCATCTGGATGATAAAATACATACTGTATTATATTTTAAAAAAATAATCACAGTTCATTCTGCATCAAATTGTAATATTGGTGCACAGAAAGGAGGAAAGCTGTATCACACATTCTCTCCCCTGATATTACATTTGCTTTATTCTATTGTAATTCCCATGTACATGGAATTACTTGTATGTCAGTAATAAAAATCAGGACCCTTCTATCAGTAGAAAATCTAAAGCATCTTCTAGCAATGTTTTTTTTTCCCTCTCACTCAGCTGAGAGAGTCAGTCTGTGATGAGGCTCATAGTCTTTACATTTCCTAAAAAACAATGTGGATAGAAGGTTCAACTTCCTGAGCTTGAAACCTTGTGTGATCGAAAACATTGCCACAGCAACTTTCCTAACATTATTTATGGGTGGAACAGGGACAATCAACACCTATTATGTCATCTTCCTCATCGGCCCCCACCCCTGGCCTGCTGAGGTTTAGTGTTGGAAACACAGAGGCCAGCATTTAGCTACGTTCTTACAACGAGGTGAGAGTCCCAACCAAAGCCACCACAAACAGTGAAAAAAGGAGGAATTTGTAGTAACGATGAGAGAGATGGTATTGACAGCCTGACACGGCAAAGCCTTGTCTGCAGTGGGAATGACTTGCAGTTAGCAGATAAGGTCAGACAGAGGATGTTTCCTATCCAAGTCATCACGAGCTACAAAAAATTTTGCTACTTCATCCCTAGCCAAGTGGCCTTGTCATCCACACCTGCCTTTACCATTTTTCCCTGATACAGACCTGACCTTTTTATTCTTGAAGCCTGTACGCTAACTATACACACGTGTATCCTGGGCAGAGAAGGTAAAAGGAGGAAAGGTGAGCTTTCATTATCTAAACAAACATTTAAATACCTAAACAAAGCAGCCAGTTCCTTCGTTTGTTCCGTAAGGTATTCTGGTAAGCAAATACCTTATTCTTGACTGTATTCATAGGTGTTTCACCAAGAAAGGTTCTACATCAAGATCTGAAAGTCTTGTATAAATGCGTCACCCTCCAATATTTATTCTTGGTTTTACCTTTGTGCTATTCCTGCATCATCCCATCTGTCATCTGCAGCTACGCGTGCACGGATGTACCAAAGGTCACTGATCCCCAGGGGAAAGTCAGGCTGTGCAACACGGAGTAGGGAAGACGACTGCTTCTGTTATGCACACCCCAAGGATAATCCCTCTCAGAGGAGGCAAGGAAGAGACTCATGGATTTCCTGGCATTAATTTCTAACAAAGAAGTGAAGTTTTGATGCTCCTTTTTAGCCTTGAATTGGCTAGCTAAAGAAGCATGGTGCTGTTTGAACCCTCTCCAAAATCACTCGAGGTGATCCACTCGAAATCTGTAGTGAAATGTCATAACCTCTTCGGGTATGTAACAACCCAACTCTCTATATTAATTACATAAAAGTGGCGCTTATTTTACTCCACTCTTACCAAACCTGTCACATCATATTCATGTGAAACATTTTTACACCTTTTAATTCCAATTATACTCTGAAGAGTGAAGCATGGCAGAAGTTTAATTGAGTGTCACCATTTTTTTCTCCCTGAAAGAATCAGTGAGCGTGCAGAGAATGCAGGGAGACAGTGAAATTTCTTACTGTACCTTTAATCTACTAAAAGAATCCTTTTCTTATTAATAATATATGTGAAAGAATGAGCTTCAGTGGACTGATTGGTTCCAGCCACTCGAACCATATGCCTCAAATGATAACAATGAAAGCAGAGTTTTTAGGGATAGGAGTAAGAAAAGAGTGTATTTAATATGTTATGTTAAAAATAACTTCATTCACTTTATGGGATCTGTTAAGAGCACACACTTTTCATACATATTCAGTTTCTGCAGTAATGTAGGATTTTGAGGTTTTGTCAAAGCATCCCTGCTGTACCTTTGTCAAGCTGAGTTTGAATAAAATGCCTGAATAGCAAGGAGGAGACACTAAGAAAGAAATCAAGCCATACCAAAAAAAAATTGCATAGCATATTGTAATAACTGTGTAACATATTGCACAATGAAACAAAAGGAAAGCTCAATGATTTTCAGCGCAATCTCCTGGCACTCAACTCTCATCTGTGTCATACCTGCTATAACAGCGAATTAAAACAAATTAATTTTCAGTTTTCATTGTTTGTTCTCTCTCTCCTTCTACGTAAGTTATTTATTGTTATTGAGTTGACTTCCATGAGGCTTTGATGAATTTTGGTGGAAAAGACAGCATACATTCAGGCTTCTAATCTTTTAAAATAGCGAATAGATTGCTAGAAAGAATGGGAAAATTATTAAATGTAAATTGACATCGCTGGAAATGGAACCTCTAAGCTCATTCTGAGTTATGTCTTATCATCAATTGAATCTTGCATAACGTAAATCAAAACACATGGAAATAAAAGTACAAAAGGAAAATGAAATTCTTCTATTTTTCAACTTTTCTTTAATAAACGTTTCATTCTTAGTAGAGAACCAGAGCATCTTCCCTTCATAATTATGAACAAAAAGCAGTAAAAATGAGTTTGAGATTAGATGAGGATCCTGGTAAAGGAGGCTGGAGCCAGAGGGGTGGAGGGCAGGAGGGTACACAGGAGGGTCACAACTCCAGGAAATTAAATGTGTGTGTGTGTGTACACATGCACATACTCTGAAGGGAGGACAGAGATGAAACAGGAGAGGGTGGCAAGAGATCGTTAAAAAAATTGATGGAAAACAAGTGTCTAGAAAATACAATTAAGAATAACTCATAAGAATGAAACTTGGAGGTGTTGGGATGTGTTTCCTAAGCAGACTGCTGCTACTCTGCAGGTGAGATCTGTGCAACTGCGATGAAAAGATGGGAGCGAGACCAAGAAGGAAAGAAAGCAGAGGTGGGCAGATAGCCCACAAAAGTGGATTACTTTTGAAAAGGACAAAAGTCAGATTTGCAAGCTGAGTCAGCATTATCGCTTACCTAAATATATACTATTAAAGCTCCCAGGAACCTGATGTTAAGCTTTAAACTTTTCCTGTTGTATCAATATAAGCAATAACTCAAACTTTTTATTTTACAATAAACATTTCAGCTAAGCCAAGTGGACCTCACAGACATGTAAGCAATTCAGTTGGCCTTCACAATACAAATGTTTTATACTTGCACACTATTATTAATCACTGATTATGGTCTTAACACTATTCGTAGTAGACATGCTTCTGGCTAGTAGTTTTGTTAGCTAGAACTGATGCAAACACCTGCAACATATTCTGTCCTTTTTAGGTTTTGTTTCTTTAGTAACAGTACAGTAATACCTGCTCAGGATAAAGTCGTAGCGTGTTTGCCAGAGAAATAATTTGAAATGGCCACTCAACCCTTTCTTTGCACCACAGCATAAAACCACCATTTATTATTTCATTGGGCAGACTAAGTAACTGCAATTCAATAGTTCAGAAGCTGAGCACAGGCTGATGTAGGGCACGGTGGATGTGCAGTGCCAGAGTGAGCGACAGGGCCCCAGAGCATCCCCCGTGATCGGGGCTGCATCATCGCCCATCCTGGCTGCCTTGTGCTCCTGCTGCTGTATTGCCACCAAACCTGAGCTGGCTCTGTGACAGCCATGTTTGTGCCTGTCACTCCTCATTCCAGGGTTGGACTGTTATTTGCATCAAGACTGTATGAAACCCATAGAAATAACTGAGGTGTACAGAATATGAAGATCTCACCACAGTGTGTTAAAACAAAAGATTGTGTCACTAAAACCTCATCTGTGATTTTGAAGACATACAGAACCCATGTGTTTCTGTATGCATCAGGAGAACTTGTAGAGTTAAATTTATATAATCTGACAATATGCAACATTTGTAGAATTGCAGCTGGCTTTTCATAGATATTCTCCAAATATAAGCTATTTTATGCGCTGAAAATCCTGAGATGGATCTGTTGAGAGTAATTGTCGAAATACAATTTTCCCCAGGAGTGATAATACTTTTTGAATCAGATTTTGAATCCTTTTTGTTATGAAGAAGATAACCTACCATTTAAAGAGTAAACCGTACAGTTTCTCAGGTCTGCATAATTATACCTTCATCTTGCCAGCTCGCTGTGGAAAGCATCATAGTGGATGATGAGAAAATGTTTTAAGGGTGATGGAAGTCTTTTTATCCAGAAAAATTATTGATAGTCCTCTGCTATTGTTTTAAAATGCCTGTCAAGACATATAGAAAAACACTCTTGTAACTTGTCGGTTTAATTTTACTATAATCAGGATAACACTTCTTTCATATTAACATACAATTATTGCCTTAAGAGAACACTGAGGTCATGAAAGAAGGAAACACAACCATAGCAAACTTGGGTATCCTAGTAGCAGTACTTTCCACTATTATTCACTGAGCTCTCTTTGGTTCAAATGCAACGTGCAGTGCTAAGAACATGCATTTTCTGAACTTGGAGTTCAGAAGGATTTCCAAAGGCTTCCTGATCAAAATGTGGCTTTTTGCAATGAAAGCTGCAAAATTACCTACTCATTGGAAGGCTACTAAAGACACAGGGATGGATGACTTTGGATCAGTGGTATGCTTTTCGTATATTATTATTTTAGTGATAAAGCAGAGCAGGAGGAAAATCACAACCTCTCAGTGCCAACGACCAAATTATGCAGACATATTTGAAAAGAATTAATTAAAAAAATGAACACATGGCAAAGGAGATTTGAGAAGTTTGTCTTCCAAAGATTTTAACAAGTACATTTCTGAGAACAACTCTTGAGGCAACCTATTCCCAATTAAGAACCTTAGCTAAGGTCTATTAAAATAATGAAAAAAGACTCCCTTTGACCTGGATGATTGTTCAATTAAGTCTTCATCTGCCTAATGGCAGATCCCTCACCTTGCAATGTGGACCTTTGGATGAGAGTCTCATTCTGGGATCAGCATGGGCTGACCAGAAGGGAGAAACACAACGGAAGAAAAAAATAACTGGAATGTGATTCAAAGCAAGGCTTTTGCCTTCCTTTGCAATAGTTGATGGTATTTAGAGTTTTAAGAAAGGGATACAAAAAAATCAGTTTTGGTAACAAGACTTTCCTGTAATGCTGTTACGCTTTCATGATGCAAATTGACCTCATAATTCACAGATCATAGGAAACGCTGCACCATACACCGGACTACTAAAGACTGACCAGGCACTGATGAGTTTTTTTATATCAATATTTTGACAGTGGAACAGTCTTATTGAGTCTACTAACACCTTAAATCATAGTGGAAGGCAGTCAAGT
>NW_009592845.1:0-3706 GCF_000690535.1 Cariama cristata
CGGCTTTCGGACCCAGGCGGTCGCGTTCCCTCAAGCCAGGGAAGCCCCCCAGCGCGCCTGCAAGGAGCGGGGCGGGGAACGGCGCCCCTGTGCCCGCGCCAGAACCCGAACCCCTCCCGCAGCCCCACCGCCCCCGTTCACCGCACCCTGCCCCGCTGCCTCCTGCCCACACAAAGCGTCTGCCGAGGAGAAGGGGTGGTAGGCTCCGCTTAGCTGCCGGGTGCTGTTTGAACGTCTAGAGTTACAGCTTCAGACACTTGTGCTGCTGTGTTAATTAGAAAGTTGCGCGCTAGCTTTAGATGTGTTAGATTATTATTTTTTTAAATGAAAACTTGAAGATAAGCATTATTTTGAACAGTAATCTTCATACTGGATTTTCTCAAATTATTGTATGGGAGAAAGAAAAGCGTTTGGGTACTTTACACTCATACACCTAAATGCTGCCAATTTGTTTTCTTTTTTTAAACCCTTATAATAACATTTGTTCCACTTTAAAATGTGGACTGTTTTGCATGGAAGCACAATTAAAGATTGTTTTCAGAATACAGCCCTTCTTTGTGATCAGCGCTGGCATTCAGGGAGACTTGTTTAGCATTTTTTGTAGCGCACAGTTTACATTATTGGATTATTAAATTCTTAAGGCAGGCATATTGCTATGTATAACAATATAGAGTGGCATCTTCAGTGTGAGGATTTACTTTGTAACATGCAAATCCAAATTTCCCAGTATCAATAATAAAAATATACCCTCTTCAAGACCAGTTAATTTCTTTGTATTAAGTAATAGAAAGTTTGGGGTATGAAAGACCATCTGGATCAACAGTAAATACAGTGTTATAATTAAGTACAATTGTCCTTGCTATTAGTGTAAAAATCTTACCATTATCAGATTACTTAATATTTCAGATTCCCCTCTCTTTCTCTCTCTCATTTTGCAGCGATGGACTGAAGCTTGAAACTGAAGTGCTGGATGGAAAGCCTAGACTAATTTTAGCTTATTCTGGTATTTTTTAAATCATTTATCTCAAGTAATCTTTAAAGGTTCTTGAAGTTAAATCTAAGGTCCAAGCAATATGAAGCACAACTTTATTGAAATGTTTTTCAGATTAGTAAGAATATTTGTGCCTTGTTATTTACAAGTCTGCTTACTTACCAGTTTGATACTGAACAGTAGGTTGATAATGAACTTCTGAATAGTCTGTCCACTGGTGAACAGCTGGCAAACAGTCTTGACTCTTTACAGGTTGTCTCTCCATTCATAAAAAAAAAGTTAAGTACTATTATATATTGACTGGCATAACTTGATAATTTCTGTAACTTTATAGCACTTTACTTATCAAGGAAAAAGAGGCCTAATAACTCTCTGCTTCATTTACACAGAATTACATCATTACAGTCACATTTCTGACTTTAAAGCAGCTTTAGTATTTGGCAGTTGACTTTTATAATTTTCAATAAGCAGTTTATTTAGGCCAGATCTCATTACTAGCATCTGAGATAGACTTTTCCAGTATATGTTCATAATTAAGCGTTAATAAATTCTATTTTTGTGATTTTTTTCAGACTTATGTTTCTATACAAGCACAAATCCACTTTCCCTAACTGTTCTACGTAGCAGTCAGGACACAGAAATTCTCCATTTAATGCCCTCTAAATTATATGTCATTTTCTGCATTTACCAGACAGCTGTCTATTGAAGCATTATGGGTTATTTTGAGTCAGTAAGGAATACCAGTCTACTGGAAACAAAACCTTGCAACACCTCTGAAACAGCATGACCATAGTTAGCATCATGGGCTGGATAGGGCCAGTGTACGTTCCAGAGTGCTCCAAGAGGAAGCGTTACCTTTGAACTAGCCTTGATCATGCAGTCTTCTCCAGGAATTAACATGTTTATACAACTGATAAAAACAGCACTTCCTTGAATTGAATTGTGTCAAAAATGGCATCAAATTGTATTACTTCTGAATTTCAGGTCTCTGCACTGTCAAATACTGGTCATAGTCTTAGGGGCTAAAGTAGGATTATTCTGTAGTAGCTTAAGCTGCTACTTGAGATAGTTACTTCTCTCTTACACAGAAAAAAAAAACAAAGAAAATAACCCATAAGCAGCACTTTGGAGTTCCATATTATGTATTTCCCCACTGCGATAGCAAAGACCCTATTTATGTTTCTCCTTTCCACAGAGAAGTTGGGTTTGCATAGCACGTAGAATCCCACTTTATTTAATTTCTGAATAGCCAGAAAGAAGTCAAAAAGTGACTTTTACCTACTCAGATGAGGGCTGAATGCTTGAGAACCCAGTGATAAACACGCCTTTTCTACGGAAACATTATGAAGATGGTTCAGGATTTAACACCTGTCTCTGCAGGACAACAATTCGGCATATTCCCCTGAGTTTTAAAATGTTCATCTAGGTTGGAAACTATTAATAGTGTGGTTTTGGAGACTTTAAGAATGGTTAGTATTGTCCAGTGCCTTTAATTGGTAATGCAAAACAAAAACATACAGGTGCTACCAGTGCAAAATGTGCAACAACTACTGCCAGAGCAATAATTGCATAGTGCAACTGAAGAAGCCTTGTTTCCAACAGATCTGTTCCAGTAAAGTATCATCCCCACTATATCCTTCCCCTTTTCCATTAGCCGTATGTGCAAGATTTCTTCTGTTGAGTACCAATTCCTTATATTATAATAATCTTTATTAATAAAGTATTATGTTAAACATAGTACTTAATATTATTTTTGAGATGACTACACCTCTATGCATTCTCTAGAATTTGGGTTAAAAGACTGAAGAGTATTTCAGGGCATAGGTAAGGGGAACAATAACGGATAGTGTGATTATGCAAGTATTATTGCTTTAGGGTATCGGCAATGGAGACAGATAACAGACAGATGTAGTAAGATGGGGTTGGATGCAGGGACTATCCTGGAAGGATGTGACACAGAAAGCAAACTGAAAAATCAGAATAAACAATCAATTAAAAATAAGCCATTACCACAGGGCTCTCTGAGAAACAGAATGAATTGCAGGGGAGGATCAGACTGGCACAATAATTTTATTAGATCTATATAAAACTGGAAATAGTTACTGGAATGTATCTAATTTTTTTCCCAACATACTTTTGAAGTGTGTATACTGAAACGAAAAAAAAAAGTAAAATAAAATAATTTGGGAAGATGTTATGGGGAAAGTACTTTCCCCCTGCCCTACAAAAATCAGACAAATATAACACTTTACTAATTTCTCAAGATTGTTTTTTAGGAGGAAGTTGTTAATAATACCTCTCATGTTTGTGTTTGTTTCCCTGAAAGATAAATCTAAGCCTGCAATGAAGGTAAGTGGAAAAATGACTTTTTTGGTTAGACCACACAAATTAGCTAATTAATTTGTTAACACAAAAATTTGAGAACACATTTGAACTGTCTATAAATACTTGTAATCAATGATATTTATGAAAGATAAATATGTACTTGTGGGTCCCTTCCAACTTGAGATATTCTGTGATTTCTCAGGTTCATAATATCTGTTAAAAAGGATTAATTAAAAGTTCTACGACTACTTTTACCTTTGCAAAATGCTTTAGTTTACTTTGCCAAGAAGTTACAGCAGCACAGGGAGTCATCTAAATCAGAACTTTCAGAGACTTTAAAGGGATTCTGGTAAAATAGAGATCTGAAATGTGTTTAAGTTCCAGTTTAGT
>NW_009592845.1:3737-31847 GCF_000690535.1 Cariama cristata
GTGTAGGTTATCTGTCTCTGAGTGAACTGGAATGCAGTGGGTTGAGGAAGGAAAGAAGGCAGCAAAAGGTCTTAATACATAAGAGATGATTACAAGTGTACATCAAGGACCTTGAAAAGAATAAAACTTTAGTACAGAGTGGAAAAATCAAGACTGAAATAATACTAGTTGTATGGTGAAAACATATACCTCTTTGAAGCCAGGCTTCAGAAACACCAAAGAAAAGAGGAATTAATGTTTATTAGTTCTTTTAAATGTTATGCTACATAAAGTTATTTTTCATACTGTCATTTTTAAATGTTCAAATTTAGTTGCTGTATGCTCTTCCAAGGTATTCCTAGAACTCAAAGATACTTCATTAATTTATACTGAGTTAGTTTCTATTCATCTAACAGAGAAGAAAAATTACACTTATTTTGCTTGTTGCTTCAATCTTGTTTTCATTTGTTACCCATGCAATTTTATTTCCTTATTTAATATATGGTGAAATCTTATTGCTTTAACAGATGGGTAATAAAGCCAGAGCACCTAAACAGGCATTGAGAATAAGACATACTGGGCATGTTCTGAGGTCAACACAAAATGCTTGTATCAGGCAGGAAAACTTAGCAAAACCAAGGAGTGAGTCAAGCTTATCAATGACAAAAGGTGAAAAACTGCAAGTTACTAAACACTCCTCACATGAAGGCGCAACTAAAGATCACTTTTTGATTTTCCAAAGAGAGAACACAAACAGATATCCTGATTCAGAGAATCCTAATGTTGTTGAAAAAAGTAAACAGAAACCTCAAAACCCATGTGTATCAGCTGAAGACCTAAGAAGTTTCGTGTGTTTAACACAAGAACAGCTTCAACAGATTTTGATGGCTGTAAAAGAAGGAACTAGAAGCATCTCTGAGACTCATAATGAAAAGCAAGAAGAAATGGGTAAGATACCAATACTTGAATAAGTTAGTTTCATGGAAACAGAGAAAAATGTGAAAGCTAAACTTTTGAGTTCATAATTTAAGTTTATTTGCAGGCTGCAGAGATGTTACTCTTATGTTTAATGGTCTCAGACAAAATACCGTTTGCTATTACGGATGTGAAATTGCCTGTTACTGTTAGGAACCAAGCATCTGATAATTTAACAGTAAAAACTAAGGATTGCTTGTATTCCAGTACTTTAAAGAGCAAAACAGCAAGCAATTTTGTCAATATTTCATGCATAAAAGGAACCATTTTACATTTGGGGAAAAAACATAGTAGAACTGCACTGTATCATTACCATTAGGAGTTAAAAAAAACTAAACAAACAATACCTCAAAGAGATAGGCCCTTCTGGTTTTGTGAGGAGTGGGTCTTACTATGTGTCTCAAGAGCAGTAGTGCCATTTTCCTCTGGCCCAAAGATGTATATGTATCTTTTTGCCTAACTGTAATATTACTATTGAATAGTACTTGATTTTTTTTTCCAATTCTTCCACTTAGAAGCATAAGAACTATTGCGTATCTTCCTGTATTACCTCCTAACTCCTGTTTGTGGTCCTATGGAGATGGTCAGCTCTTTGCCACCAAGAATAAGGCACACTGCAATTAAGTAGAGTCCCAAAATCTGAGCTCTTAACCAAGAATGAGTGTGTACTGTAAGTCTAGCATTCTAAAATACCCTGTGGACTTGTAAGTTATGTGCCTTAACTATACAAGCAGGGCTGAAAACAGTTTTGTTAAATAATGGGGAATTTGTGAGTTTCTGCTGTTCTCAGAGTATTTACTCAAATGCTGAAGAAAGTTTAGTGGTCATATATATATTTATATATATTTTTTATGTATTTATATTCTACCACAGCTACTAATGAGGCATCAGAAGAAAACATAATAGGATTGCTCCAAAAAGCTTGTGAAGTTTCATCTGTTCCAGATGAAGCTATCTCTGAATCAAGCAGGAAACAAGAAGCATATCTGCAGCCAGGACAGAAAGTTCTGTATGTAGATCTGTGTTATTGTCTATAAAAAAATGTGTCTTCAATAAAGATTTGTATTGTAGTTCTTAATTACAGTAAGAACCTTTATAAATACTAAATAAAAAGTTACCTTTAAAATTAACAGATTTGCTTTTTAGGTAAAATTATTTTTTCCCCTCTCCTTTTCTCTAGAAAGGATTCATGGAAACCTGCTGACATGTTTAGTACCTTGGATGAAAAAGAAGGAGAGAAAGCCTTACTAGAATTTAGAAAGACCCAATGGAAGAAGGAATTAGGTACTTATGATATACAGAATATATGTTTGATCAATGTATTACACTCAAGATGCCAAGAAACCTTGTGTTCCTTATGCTCTTTTAAATTTACCTACATCCATGCAGTTGCTACAAATTGGAAAGTACATCATTTTATTAGTCTCCAAGACAGATTAAGATTCTTGAATTTCAAAATTTTGTGCAAAGATAATCTATAAATTCTTGCAGAAATGCTTCTTAACTAAATAGCTATTATCATAAATAAATATATTCAGTTATGCTTCATATTTTAGGAGTTAATGCTACAGATTTTGTCACATTCTGCCAGTAGTTGATAGCCATTATCATTAACAAATTAATTTGTTTTCTAATGGGAAAAGTGTCACCCTAATCTACAAGCATGACTGAATGTATCCAATTAGAATTTGAATTTGAAAGAGTTTGCAGTTCTGCCCTATCACCAACCAAGGGGAAATCTCTGTAGAAAAACGAAAGTGTTTAACACAGTAGTAAATTCTCTCTGACAAATTAAGCTTTTTATGATTCACATGCAGGAGTGTTGTGTTTTGTTTTCAACTTGGGTGTAGACTATCTCGTTTCAGGGTTTGATTCTGCATTGTCAGTAGCTTCCATGTATAGCTCCATTGGTTTTGGCTCCATTCTAGCCCTGAGGAGCTGACTGCTTTTATTCACCCTTTTTCACCTGCAGCTTTAGGCAATGTCAAGCCCTTAAAGGTGGGAAATGCAGAAAAAGCTGCTAAAAACAGTGCTTTGGAACACAATCAAAAAGTCAGGTGAGTTTTGTAAGGATAATCATCTTCCCAGCCAGTAAATTTCTGATACCTCCTCAGAAATTTAAAAAAAAAAAAAAAAAAGCTTTAAATCTGATCTTTGGATCTTACTCATTTGGCTTTTGCTCTTTTTCAGAAATATCTGCTGTTTCACTTCTGAAAGACACAAGTGCTTCCATTGTTCATTAATAAAATGTACTGCAAATAGTAAATTACTTTGTTCTTTAGTAAAATGAATTTCATAATTGTAAATTAATACAATGGGATAACCTCAATATGAAAATATTACTTGAAATCTAGCTGATTCTAATTAAGAAGGGCTTTAGGATTATTTTCTAATGATTAAAAACATTTACATGTTTCTTTGTGCGTAGTTTCCTCCGTTCAATGACAGCTCTCCTGGACCCTGCTCAGATTGAAGAGAGAGACAGGCGGCGGCAGAAACAGTTAGAACATCAGGTGGACTTTTGTTTTAAAGTCTAACACTGTTTTAATGAGAAGAAAGGATGAAAGGTAGTGTTGTCTCATGAAAAAAGCATGAGATTTAATACCAGAATCCAGTGAGGGACTTGACTTTTATGCTTCAGATTAAATGTTTAACGGTATTTCATTCAGTTAGACTCTACAGTTTTCTTTCAGTATTTGTACAGAGACGACTGTATTTCTGTAACTGAATTCTTGCCGCAAAAAAACATGCAGTGCAGACCTCAAGTAGGTTTGTGTGCATTTTTCTTGTCTCCACTGTCATCAGGAGGACTGATATTTACAGATAAACACTTCATGTATCTTTAAATTTTTGTCTACTTTACTGTCATTTACATTACTTCTGTGGCACTCTAACTGAATGTGTATCTCCATGATGAGGTCTCAAGCACAGTGTAAAGAAGTCTTAGTATAAATGTAACAAGCCTGTTCTGGTCAAACTGTTACTCTGCTAGATCAAAATACTAGCTTACAATATGTAAGGTAAACATCAGACGACCATTTCTTTACAAGAAAAATAAAAGCATTTTTGAAAACATAAAAAGCTACTTCTGTTGGTCTCTGAGTATTTCAAACTGCTTTATTGGGGTGGTGGTTCTCTTGTGAGAACTTAAAAGAAACAAAAGTGTCTGAAATAAATAGTTATATCTTTTAATTTTCCTTTTTCTCTGATGCTACTAGAAAGGAATAATGGCTCAGATAGAAGAAAAACGGAAGAAGAAACAACTGGAGGAAGAGCAGAGAAAATGGCAAGAGCAAGAGGAAGAACAGCGCCTAGCACGAGAAAAAGAACAAATGCAGAAACAGTTTGAAGAAGATATGCTGAAACAAAAACAAAAGGAGGTGAGGTTTTGCATTTTCTTTAGTGCAGATAGTCTGTAATAATAGTGGGTTTTGAGGAAAATGGTTTTTGTTCTTCACCTTCAAAATTGTGTCACCTCATAATTTTGAAAATGAAAACTATCTGAAATTTAGACATTTGAAACCAAAATTGTTTCGTCAATTAATCAGCTTATAACACCATACAGGTTTAAGGCAGCTTTCTTTTTTTGGACAAGACCTTTTTCAGGAAGAGAAATTATAAGAATTGGAAAAAAGGAATTGTAGTTTTAAATAATGCAGAAAGATGCATTTTTAAATGCAAATTTTAAGTAAAAAATAAAACCAAACTCAAAGTATGTGATCCAATTGTTGGTAACTTGGTGCTTTTAAGATGCTTCAGTACCATAAAGTTTGTCTCACTGGATGTGCTTTCACTCTGGATTAAAGACTTTTCAGAATATGTTCTGGAAAAGTAATTTTACGTGTTGTTCATGTTCTAGAGCTTTTTCCTCTGTAGCTATTGCTGAGCTTTACATACTTCTTTCATACAAAAGTTAAACCAAAAGTACATTTTCACCTTTATTAAGTACAAATTTTGCATTTGTATATGTTCTTACCTCTGTAGAAGGTTAAAAGCCTTGCCTGATGTTTTATTCTTCCTTTTGGCACAGAAGCAGCTATTACTGTTTGCTTCATATTTGTAACAGTAGCAGAATTCCATGATATCATAAGACAGGGTGATTCCAAAAAACACAGCCTTGTCTAAAACCTGCAGAAATATGGATCCCTGATTCTTCTGCATTTTCTGGATGGAAATGTATAGCATCTGCCTGTAGATGCTAGAGCAAACTGCTAAAAAATTGGGAAAGTCATCTTTCCTCTGTAATAGCTCAGCTCCCTCAAAACATGTTATCAGTTGTTCTTCTTTCCGCCTGCAAATGCAGTAGGAAGTGGGATGAGATGGTAATAGCAGTTGGGAAAGGAGATTTTCCTTGGCTCAGTCTCCTGCCCCTTGAACCTGTGGAATCTGGAAACTCTAACCCTCATATTTAGGGATGTTCTGCCTTTGTTAGGGAGACTTCTATTGTCTCCTTTCTGTGGAACTAGGAGGAAGGTGGGTTTTTTGATTATTTTTATTTAGGCTTCTTTTATGTCATTAAACCACATGGTATAGGAAGTCACAGATGGCTGAAATCAGATGGCATTTAGGAAAAGATTAATTTATTAGAAATTAAATAAATATCCAAATAACTTTGAGGATCTAGATGCTTGCTTTTTTTTAATGCTAGGATTGAACATCTTTCATTAGCACAGCAGAGGTTCTGAATTTATAAAAGATATATGTTACATACTGGATCTACTAAACTAGTTTTGGTTTTGTTTTTTAAAAAAAAACCTTTATGCAAAATAAGAATATATGTAAACCTTGAGGATTATATGGGGGTTAAATAATCCTATTAATTTTATTCTCAAAACACATGATCACATATATTTACTTTTTTTTTTAAAGGAACTTGTGACTCTCAAAACAAATGAACTCTATCAGACGATGCAGAAAGCTCAAGAATTAGCACAGAGATTAAAACAAGAACAGCGCATTCGAGACTTGGCTCAGAAGGGACATGACATTTCAAAACTTCAGAAGAATCTTGGTGGTGGCAAGTACAAGTCTTTTCATACTCATTTTGTGTATTCCTTTGGTATTTGCATGCAAGTTGTTCATGGTTTTTGTTTTGTTGGGTTTTTTTCCCCCGTCTGCATTTGGGTCAGAAATTGTTTCTTTGTTTCATGAACCAAGTTTCATTTCAACTTATCTTCCACAAATATCAGTGTTAGCTAATACAGAGAATATTGTATTTTAGTAGGCTTCAACTACTATATTACATAAAGGAAGAAATATAGAGATGTTATCAGGAATGCATAGGGAATATTCAGACCTGTGTGCTGTCGATTGTATTTCCAGTGAAAAAGGGGAGAGTATAAGGATCTGAATCATAGGTTCTCAGTCTTGCTTTGAGTTCTAAACCACAGTAGTCTGATAACTTGATAGCATGGTTTAAATGGAACATACATTACTAAGTTGAACAATTTTACTTCCTTCTTTTTAGGTGATACAGAATTTGAAAATTGTAACACTGGCACTTCACATCAAAGTCATAATTTTTCTGATGACATTAAGAGTCACATTGATCAGGAGACTTCTCCTCGGAAAGACACTGCTGTACAGACAGGTACGCAGCCCTTAAGTTTAGTTACTCCGATGTACGTCAAGAAAGACAGTAGAACAACATATTTGTGAAACTCAGCCAAATCACTGTTTTTCAGAATGGAATAAAACTAGAAAGAAATACTTGGACAGACACAGGCATGTTGGTGTATTATAATATATCACTATATTCTTCTAAATAAATGATAGGTCTATATAGTTGGTACTTACCAGTAACAGATTCAAATCACGCACTCTGAAATACAGTGTTGACGTAGAGTCATGGTCTCAAGCCATATAGGACTAAATTTATTTAGGCATTTAAACATGTATTTGTAGTAGTCTTCAGTGTGAATGTTCACAGGTTCACATAACATGGTTTGCTATCGAGCAGGGCTGGGTTCCTAATGAATCCTGGAAAATATTGGCAGAAACATTGTCAATAATTCTGGAATTAGAAAACTGGACTCATTAGAAAATAAGACCTTACATTCAAATATTCAGAAAAGCTTTCTATAATTCTTGCTAAATACCCAGACAGAATTGTGGGTCCATCTAGATAGAATACTTTCCAGTCTTTATCTTGATTTTGTATCACACCGTGTTGTGAATGAGTGGTTTAAGGTTGCTGAAAGAATCACTCTCAGAGGTATTAGCAAAAGTGGTTTAAATATGAATTTGTGCAACTTAACAAAAGCTAAGTTCAATGGCAAGGTTCACTCTATTACTTACTACAGGAAAGGGATATACACAAGAAAATCAAGTTAGAATCAAGCTAGAATAATTTACACAGAGACCAGAGATGAAAAGGGGTAAGGGAGACCCCCCGCTGAATCACGAGGTTCAGAATAGACCCTCTTGCTTTCTAAACTCTGTCTCAGAGAGGAGTCCAGGTGCGGCTGGATCTACGCCTAGTCCAGACTTGATCAACGGTTTATGTCTAAGGCTACCAGGAGTGGGGTAGTTAGCAGTAGGATTTAGCAGTACTTCTTCATTTAACAGTACTTCATCATTGACTAATTTAACATTTATAAAGTAATTCAATAGAATTTACTATAATCATAACAGTGACTTAAGTTGTTGTAGGGTATTTGAATCAATGCACACTCACAGAGACACAAAAAAGATAGAGAGAGATATATGGGGATATATATAGGTATACCTGTTAAAAATTCCCCTCAAGTTCAGTGAAATACTCACTTCAAATGCCTTGACATTTCTCAACGGGCAAGGGTTGAGTCTCGAGGAATGAAGGGGTTTGGCTGAGGCTCCGTTGTCAGCTTTCGGCAACAGCCCTCCGAACTTCGCAAACTTGAGAGTTTGTGAGCGTTGAGAGGCACGCCATTCAGAGGGAAATGCTGGTCACAGCCCACTGTAGTCCAGGAAAGCTCAGAGGTTCTTGCTTAGGACTGCTGTTTATAGGTTCACAAGATGACTGACTTTAGTAAATTTCCATTCTGGCCCCAATCCGAGTTGCTAATTGCTGGAATTTTGAGAATTCCAGCAACAATGCTACTGTGTTTTGCTTGAGCTACAATTCAGATAAGGGATGTTCCAAGGCTGTTTTGCTCGAGCTGTGGTTCGGATAAGGGATGTTATTCCAGCTCTTGTTCCCAACCTTGGCCAGGCAACAGGATATGCCAGTACAATCAGTGTTATTCCTGCTTTAGCTGTGAGAGCTTTCCTGGTATGGTCAAGGGACGCTTAACTGCCCAACTCGTTACACAAAGGCGAAGGCCTTACAGGAATTCCTGAGATCGTTGTAAGGCTCAAAGGAGGCAGGGGAGATGCACCACCACACATGGTTAAAAAACCCAGCTCAAACTTAATCTGCATTTATTAATGTTGTTAGATGAGGTGTGAATGAGCAGATTCAGTGGAAACTTACAGTCACTTTATGCCTTGTATTTAGAAATGTAGTAGCTTATCACTTGTGAAGTGGAAGCTTTATTTTATTTCTGTTTGCTTAAGCAACAGTTAATATTTTTGGTTTTGACAGTGGTGGTAGAAATTTTACTGTGAATTTGAAGAGTTTACAGATTAAATAATGTTTTTCTGTATGCCCCTTAGTAAAGAAAGAAGCTGGATTGTTAGTAATTTAAAAATTGAACAAAAGATTTCCATTGGAAGGCAAGGATTAGGAAAGTAAATTATTCCCAGTAGTGCTGTGAATATGACCAAAGCATCGGCATGCTGAAAAACTAAACAGAAGCTCTGTTTTCCTCTGTACCTTTTGGTACATGACAGAAATAGAAATCTGCATTTTAAATTAAGGTAGTTTCATTTTACATAAGTTTTGCTTTACAGTGACTTGATTTCTTTCTCCCATCTTTTTTCCCTCCTTAGTTGAGTTTGCTTCTACTGGTCCTATCGATCTTCCACATCAAAAAGAATAAAAAAACATTATAAAACTGTAACAACCAATCTTTGAATAAAATTAATAATGGTAGCTTGATATGCGTATAGAAGTCAGATAAGTAATTTGAATAGCTTAGACTCGCGAGTTAAATTTTAATTTTTTTTTTTTTTTTTAGATTACTTTAATACTTCAGCATACACTGAGTCAGCTGAGGAAAGAACTGTGTGTTGCGAATCGCCTGATATTTCCATAGAATATAAAGAAACCTCTAACAGCAAAAAATACCAGAAGGAAATGCAGTATATAGATAAAAATAAACTTTCAGGAAAAGAGACTGGTGCTATTTACAGTGATCTATATGAACAATATGCAAGAAAAGAAAAACAAATTAAACCTTCAGAAAAATATAGCAAAAGACCTGACTGGAACATAAAAAAGCCTGGGAAAAGATACGTTCCAGCATCAGAAAGATACCCTAAACAGCTACAAAAACAAAGGGAAGAAAACAAAGTAAGACGACAAATGGAGCTGCTTCAGTTGGTAGAAAGAAATACCCCTGGGAATCTCTGCCCAAAAAAGGGTGGTTATTCAGGCAGGTCTCCTTCACCTCACGAAGAAATAAATACGAAGAGTAAGGGACATAGAGTCAGAAAGGTAACTATTTGGTCTTTAACAACAATGATGTGTATTCTTAAGACTCTTGTTCCATGCAGTTTTGCCTGGATGAGAATTCAGTTATGTAACTCAAGCATTAAGAATCTTCCTGTTACTGTCCTTTGTGTGAAGAATGGTATTACAGCATTGTTTCATTCATCATGATCAGAAGAATATATTCAGATTTTGTGACTTAGCTTTTACTGTTATTTCACTCTTCCAAAGTGTTGATTCTGTTTCATTTATTCATTATCATTGATTCATTATGTAAACAGCTTGATTGAAAGTAGTGTGCAGGATAGAATCACTGACTTGTTCTTTTTTGTCCAGTCATTATGTTGTGGTGATGGTTGAGGTATAGAAGTACCTGTTGTTCAAGAAAACAATTTTTATTTCAGCAAAGGATATGGATTACTGAGGATGTACTCTATTATCATAGAAAGGCATCCTTCTTAGTGGAATAACCTCTCATTTGCAGTAAATATGTATCATATAGCTTGTGGCTGGGAAAAAAAATAATTTAAAGAAAATAGTATCAAATATAGTAATGCCTTCTCTCTCTCTCTCTCTTGCTTGCTTGCTCTCTGTATGTATGTACATACGGATGTATGCATAAACACTTCGCTTTCTCACACCTTCCAATAGAAAAAGTCTGGTGTAGAAAAGGTGGCCACTTCAATTCTGTTTAGCCATTTGTTTACTGTGGCTACATACACATACGAAAATACGTAACTGTTCACATAGGTATCTTTGAAGATTTACGCATTTGTTAAACTGAGTTTGTTGGTTTATTTGAGGTTAATGGTAAATCTGAGTTTTGTGCTTACATTATTGAAAGGTAAATGTTCAAGAATTTTGTACCTGAGAAATGGGGCAATGAATGTTAAGCAGGTCCTTAAGATAAGTAAGCATTGTCTGATACCATAAGAAGCATGGGATACAATAATATTTTTCATTTAAATAGAAAACTTCTACTGACTATATCTAGAAGCACCACCTTTCCTTTAATAATCATTATCTTGGGCTGAACCTTTCAGGTTTATAAATGCAGCTTTCCAAGATCATTGGAAAATACATACAGTATTTTTGATAGTGCTTAGAGCTGCCAAAGACACAGAAAGTTGGAGCAGATCCTCCTGTAATTTGTTTAATTTAGTTCATAAACACTACAAGTCTCTTTGGTGCAAGTCTTTGATAAATTCCTTTCTCCTGAACTCAGGTCAAACAGTCCTTTTGGAATTTCAGAATAAACTTGTCTTGAAAAATGACAGCTTTTAATATAAAAAATATGGAGCTTTTTATTTTACTTTTGACTTTCTTGGTTTTCTCCTAGGAAGAACAATTACATAAGAATCATTTGACTGAAGAAAGGTACGTCAATACTCTGCATTAATGAAATGTATGAATACATTAATAGTGAAATATACATGCTTTTCTTTCCTGATTTTTAATTTTTTTAAAACAATTTAGATGCAACTAATTGTCTACTATTAAAAATACACAAGACCAGACAACCTGCAGGTATAAAAGCAGAGTAAATGAACAAAAGTCCAGTCCTCTGAGGATTCTTTGTCTCTACTATTTGAGAAAATTAATTGCATTACTTAAGTATTGTTTGGGGTTTTTTTACCTAAAATTTTTTCATACAGATCTGAATCACCACCTGTTCCAGCAGTTAAGAACAGATTACACCAAGTACCACAAAAACAGATACATACCTCTAATTTCCTAGTGCATAACAACAATAGTAGAAGAGAGAAAAATAGCAAGACAGAAACACAGCAGAGGAGCTCCCTTCCTCCTATTACAGAAGCTGGAAGACCTCCCTCTTCACAATTTATTCCATATGTTCGAACAAGTGAAGTATATTATCTTGATCCAGAAGCACCAGTGACTAGACCTTCAACACAAGACCCACAGTATCGACAGTTTAATGGTACTGAGATATATTGTGAACTGATTTCATGTAGAAGAGAAGAAATGTTACAGTGATGTAGTTCAAAGTGCTCCAATTTATTCAATTTGGTATTTGTTTTTACTGAATTTTGCAGTAATCCATGTGTGTCACGGCACAGTACAGAAAGCCTATGATACTCTGTATTAAAAAAAAAAGAAGCAACATTTCTTATTCTTTTATCTGTCTTTTTTGTCTGTTTACCTTTAATGAAGTATGATTGCACTTCTCTGGTATTATTGTATATAGATATGGGTTTAGGAATCTTTGTTTTACTTGATTTAAAAATAGCGATCATAATCTGATAGCAACCAAAACCTGATTTTCACAAGTTGTGAAAATCTACTGCTTCAAAATTAAAACAAAATTGATAGAGTATTTTTAACTGATTTGATACACATTTACTTTTAGATTCTTACCAAGCGCCACAACAGATTTTTAGCTCTGATCATGTTAGAGATCCTCTTCTAAATCCTGATGTAGTTAAAATCAGAGAGAGACAACAAGCAATTCTCAAAGGATTGTCAGAATTACGCCAGGTAAGCAAAAAGTTATTGGATAAACATGTATGTATATATATATACTAAAGTCAAAATTAACATTGCAGACTATTACATAGTTAGAAGCATTAGTCTTTCATTCATTTTTCCATCATATATCATTAAGTTTTGGGCCCTGTCCTCTACTTTTCTTCCATCTTACTAATTCTGCTTTTCATGCATTACTTCCACCTTTGGAGTGTCCTTAGAGAGAGACTATGGACTCTTTAGTCCTTAGATTAGCTGTGAAACAGTGGAGTACCTGAGAAAACTGGAAACCAAGAGGAATGGCTGTATTTAGTCTCCAGATTTTGATAGTTAGGGTTGCTTATAGTAAGAATGTTTCAAGGGGAAAAATAATAGTGTTTTAATAAAATACTAGAACCCTTGTTAATGAAATTTCACTTTGGCATTTTATGGGTAAGCCAGTCATGACAGAGCAGTGTGGTTGGTGCAGAAGAGTTAGTGGGGTGAATGATACTCATATGTCAGTCCTGGAAAAATACTGTAACTCTAAATTTGAAGTGCAAACACTTACAAAATCCTTCCAAGATAGTATTCGTTAACATGTAAAAGTAAAATTCAGGATTGGTCAATCAGCCAGGTTTAGTGAGTGAATATAAAATGAAATTTAGTTTAATACTACACACGCAAACAAGCTCCTGAGACAAAAGCCTGTGTATGTTTGTATACATTGTTCTGTTTGTGGTAAGTTACTGGAAGTGATTAGATGTACAGGATTGCCAGAACGATTTTGAATATGGTGAGACTGCCTTTAAGGATCCATGTTGCAGTAGATTAAAGAAGCACTGAAGGTTATAGCTGGTAGCTATGAAGTTAAATATTTTCCTGACTGGAGTCAGAATACCAGGAAAAATACTGTTAGGCATCTAGTTATTAAAATAAGAGTGAATTTGATACTCCACCTGTTGGCAACAAGGTGTGGCCCATAGCAGATTCAAACCACAGGTCTGGAGCGTCACACGGACAGTTTCCTTTTATGCTTCTAAATGGCCTGACAGGAGACTGCAAGACAAAAAAGACATGTTTACTTTTAGGTTTGCATTTTGGTTTTGAAGAACACTGAAGATAAACATGTGTCAGTACCTTCCCTTGTTTTTGAATGTCTCCATACTAAAAGTGGTTTGTTCCTAGCAGCACTATTCATTTTTCTTTGCCTTAAGGGAGAAGAAGTTCATAAATGACAAAATAAAGGCAAGAAAATCTGATAGACTTAAGTACAACAGAACTGCCAATAGTTAATGCCATGCATACTTTGTGTTTCAGTAGTAGGTAAATTCCTTGTGCAATTGAATGGTCATGGCTCTCCTCAAGTTATTAAGAAAAGCTGTGGTGCAAGAACACTGAAAGGTTGCCAGTTTCTAATGGCTTCCAGATAGGTTTGACTGGATGTGGTCTTCCCCAATGCTTATTAATATTTTTGCTAAATACCTACAACTGTTAAGTATTTTGTTTTCAGGCTTCATCTGTCAGTGGTATTTTGGTTAAGAGGGAAGGCAGCTTCAAAGCACAATTTGATCCTTGTGCTTGCTGAAGTGCACAGAAGCCATGGATATTTAAAGAGGTTTAAGGTGATAATATCCATGCTGGCAAACTTAAGAGACAGGAGCTTAGGGACATTTTAGTATATATTCAGATCTTAACAATGGCTAAAAGCTAATATTAAGGTTAGTCTTTCAATGGACTTTGGTTTTGGAAAAGAGTTAACTTAAAACATGTAGAGTGCTTTTCTAAATAGTCTACAAGCTGCAGAATGCATTTAGACCATTAACAGTCAAACTTGGGTGTATCTTGTATACCTAAGTATTGTATACTCCTACATGTGACACCTGTTTTGCACCAGTTATTTCACTGAGAAATTAAAAGTAATGCAGTATTTTGCTTGAAATATAATTTAGACAAAGAGCAGAGCTGACTTTTCTATTTCCAAAGATAATCAAGTCTTGTTTTTTTAAATTTGTATATACATGCATATATATATATATATGATTGATAGTTTCAGCATATATCTGTATTCACAACATATTTGGCCATTCTTTAGCTGCCTTTTGTCTGGGGGAACTCACAGCATATTTGACCAGTCTTTAGCCTTTGAAATACACCCCCAACTAGAGTGATAGATAAATATAATCAGGCTGTTTCACTAACAGTCTAGCTGAACTGGCTGACCATGGAAGACACCAGTGAAAACAGAGGGCAGGTGAGGGTCTTCCTCTGCCAAAAGGAGGGGGATTCTGTCATTGCATTTGTTACAAGATGGCAAGTCTCTTCCTGTATTTCAGGTGACAGCAGTAATAGGAACTGTCAACAGACTTTTATTTTCCTCACTGCAATCAGTGAGTCAGTGGAGGAAGCCCAAGTTTATTCATCCAGCAAAGTAAATTAAGTATTTGTGAAAAAGAAGGGCCAAAGTTTAAGAAAAAGGAGAAAACCCTTAGCTACAGTCAGTACATGCCAGAGCATCTTATTTTTACTAAAAGGCAAGAAAACCACTTGCCAACAGGTTGCAGCCTACAGTGGCTAAGTGACCTTGCCAGCCACCAGTGGGCTGACCAAGGACATGCAAAGACCTCACTACTTGTCCCTATGTAGATATTTCACATTACTTTTCTCTAGGCCCTTTTTATTACCTTTGCAAACCATGTGATAGATTTTGTTCCAGTTTTCAGTGTTACTCACCTCAGCTGTGGGTTGATTTAGGGCAATTTATTGCATGACTTTTTGTTTTGTAACATGCTATTAAATGCAAAAAACACTCTATAATAATAAAGTAATTATTGACAAAGGGACTGAACAAGTCCCCTGACCCATTAGTAGAAACAGCAGATACTGTTGATTAGTTAAAAAGCAATTCCTCGATTGATTGAAAGTAGGCAGCTGCTGCTTTTGGAAGGATGCAAAGTGTAGTCTAACAACAGGCTGCTTTGCTCACTGAAGCCAGTTCTGCAGGACCCCTCACCCCTTCTGTGCCACCAGGAAGTCTGTGTCTAAGTTGTAGTGCCTGCTGGCTTGCGTTAGGTCTATACTGAGCTGTGCCAGGAGCCTACAACCCTTATCTTTGAGAAGGGTCTTGTAACTCTAAGGAGAAATACCATTGTAATTTTTCCCTTTATTTTTTTTTCTTTTGAACAAACTTCCTTGGTACCAAATTACTTCTGACAGGTCTAAAATGGATAGAAACCAAAGGGCCAGATGTATCAATATATACAATCATCACATTAATTACAGTAAAAAGACTTATTTTAAATTTATGAATGTACCTGATGTAGCTATATCATGTATTATTTATAGCATAGACAAGGATACACTTCCAGGAGTTTTTTTATTACAAGTTTTCTCCATCATCTAGTACTTATGAGAGCCATTAACAAAACAGCAACCTTATACTTTTTGAGAGTAAATATGCATATCCTAAAATATCTGACAGTGTTCTAGATCAAATGGTAACGCTGTCCTTTTCATCTTAGAGTGTAATTTATGTTGAGCCTAAAAGCTGGCACCTGTCAAGGTTTTGGGTTCAGCTTCATACAAGAATACGCTAGGATACTACAAATGTAGTGACAATGCACAGAGGAATGAGCAAGTTAAATTTAATACAATGGAAAAGTCCTTTTTCCTCTGCACAATCATCCCTGGAAACTGGACTGGCTTCCACTTCAGTCACACTTCAAGTCTTTTGCAGAAGACAGGAAATCTTGAGTTCCTTCTCTACTGAATGTATTATGTTGTACTGCTTATTTTTAAGTTGTATTTTTAAAAAACATTAACAAGTGAATTGCTTTAAAATATGAAACAGTGACACTTTTATTAGTTCAGGCTGCACGAGGAAGACACAACATCCAAATTTATATTCCCTTTATTTCAGGGCCTCCTGCGGAAGCAGAAGGAGTTGGAAACTGCTCTGATTCCTGCTATAGCTCAAGAAGAGAACTTTATTTCACCATTCTGAGAGGTAGATATGAACATTCTGAATTCTTACAATGTAAACGCACAGCACTTTGCTACTGTAATTAATTATGAACCATCTCTTTTTTATGAAATATTTAAATTATGTGAATTTTGATAGATTACAGGGTCATGTTGCTTTTGAAGATACATTAAACTAATGATGGTGTGTCTATTTAGAATGGCCTTCATGCTACCTGAAGACCTATGTCCATTTAATACAAACCACCAAAACACAGTATAAAAACGTTACATGGGTTTTTGTAGACTTCAGTGTATTTATTTTGATAAATAAAAGGATGAAGATGTATTCTGAGTGGCTCGGGTAGACTTTGTTGGTATTTTTAACTACATGAAACTGCTTGTACTTAACTTTCAGACAGCTTTTAGGCTTAGATGATGTATGTTAATTTAAGTAATCCCAGATTTTAAGACCACGGAAGTGCTGATTATCAACTTTCCCCCCATCAATTAAAACAGGATAGCAGCACTTAACATTATAGTGGCTTCGGCCTAAGGCAGTAGAACTCAGTTTAAGGAAGTTTTCTTACAAACACGGTCTGATCAGATGCATCCACTCAGAATTTAATGTTTGCTTCAGATTAATTCGCTTTTAGTCTTCAAAAAATAGGATAATCTGGGGTAAAACTGTTTATCTTCTAATCTCTGCAGAAGATACATAGCCTGAATTCCCTTTAGTTGTTCTGTGATACAATGGGATCAATGCCACAGAACCTGCACACCGAGACTCCTCCCAGCAGCAGCTGTTCTCAGACATCACCTGAATCTGCAGGGACCCGACAGCCAACGCAAAGGGAACGAGGTGCACCCTTTCCTCTCATTTGTATGCCAAGTCATGCAATAGGGGAGAACCTGCACCTGTGTCAGAGGTGGTAGAACAGTTCTTCACAAAATCTGTTAAGGTTTATTGATACAAAGGAGGTTTTTTCTTTTTTGAAAAAAGATTATTTATTTGCCATGTTTGGTGGGAGGGTAACAACTGCTACACTAGTTTAGTACTGGTTTGTTCATAATTTAAATGAATAAATCAAACAACTGTTAATAGAAGGAAAGATATTAAACTTTAGGGAAAAGTCTAGGCGGTTGGCTGCTTGTGGGTTGTTTTTTTTAAAGCTACCCTTTTTATGCTAATTTAAAAAACAAACAAACAAACACCAAACAAAAAAAAACCCACACAAAAAAACCAAACCAGCAGTGATCATTACGCTGAAGGGGGAGAGGACCGAGTTTTTTTTCTAATGCAAACTGAACTACCACAGTCATTAAAACCAGCTTTGTCCTTCTCTCATTACAGTAATTACAAGGGCAAGATCATAGAATCATAGAATCATTTGGGCTGGAAGGGACCTTTAGAGGTCATCTAGTCCAACCCCCCTGCAGTGAGCAGGGACATCTCCAACTAGATAAAAGTTACAAGATCTGTAATAAGCATGGAGTATCAAAATCAGATGCAAAACTAATTGCTATTCATGAAATAAAAGTTTCAGCATGTTTCTCACATACTTTGAAAACAATATAAAAGTGACAGACTTTTATACACTTTTATGCAATGTGTTACCAAGTCCCTTGTGCATTACAAGTTTATTTTATTTTTGTAATAGAGTAACCAATGGTGCACTTCTAACTGAGGTATTTAGCCAAAATCCAGTATATACTCATTAAAATAACTACACTGCCTTAGAGCTATGTAAAAACATTTTTACAAAATTTGTGTCAAATGTCAAATAAATACATAAGTTTTGATATTTATGTAAAGAAAAGTGATTCGGATACTTTTACAGTTGAAAAAACCGCTCTCTTTCACATATTTTAGGCAAACATTCAGTTTTACATTAAAACAGACCTCAAACTGAAGCCCCGGTACAGGTCAAATACAAATGTAGAAACTTAAAAGTGCCAACAAACAAGATAATTCCAGTACAGTAAATGTTAAAAAATATATATATTTATTTCAATTTTCAGATGCTTCCAATAGGTACAGGCCATCAGGATTTAAATAAGACAAGAAAACATTTGAGATAAAGGACAAGAAACATTTTGTTCCAGAATAAAATAGAAATTGTTAATCCACCATTTCAGAAACAGAAAAGTCCACAGCTACTTATACAAAGAGACTCAGGAGTTTATTTCTGGTTTGAATATGGCCTGGAAGAATCACAACTTATATCCCAACCACCAGGCGATGATGACTTTTCTGTATCCATGCTCTGACTGTAAGCAGATAGAAAATAATTGCCCCCTTCTTGGTTCTGACTTGCAGAAGAAATGGGGTATGTTGTTCCCAGAAAAGTCTGATGGGTGAGTACATTAAAGTGACTGAATTGATGGGACATGTTTAATTGTCTGCTATAAACTTGGAAGTTACTGAAAGGAGCTTGTTGAACTGAATTGTGTTTTTCCCCTTCAGCAGAGCATGTTGTAGAAACTGGAGTAATTGGCTGTATCTCTTCCAAGTCAATTTTAGAAGTCTCTTCCATCAAGCCAGTTTGTGCTTCAGGAGATAACTCTGTAACTGATAAGCAGCTTTCTTTTGCATCTACCCCATGCGAGCCCTTGGCCTCTGTCTGCAAAGCTTCCAAATGAGTATCATACTTAGGGGCATCATTGCAGACTTCTATTTGTGATGTTTCATCCCCTGAATCCAGAGACATGTCCTCCTCATCCTTTTCATCGTTTTCTACAAGAACTACATTAAGAAAAAAGAGAAAGTCCTATTCTATTGAAATACAAACTTTTGTTAGAAAAACTATACGCTACTCACAGAGTGTTATGCTTCAGGTCTGCAAGTCCAATATCACTTAAGTCTTGGTCTTCTGCCACTCTTGTTCACTTACTCAACATACACACTTAACCCTCTGTGTGAGTGTCCAGTTATTCCGATGCTAAAAGCTTCTGTGCATTGTGTTCGTGTTTAGTGTTGGGAAATCCCAACTCCCAGCTCCAAAGGGGTTAATGTCAAAACAGCATCTAAAGTTATACAGTAGGTGAGTATTTGATCAGACAATTAAAGGAGTACAATTACTGACATCTCAGTCCTTTTCTTACAAGTTTATCCTTTTCCTGAGAACAGACAGGTACACCACTTTGGCATATGCCAACTTTCTTAAATACCATGTTAGCCTAGAATTCTGTACTCAAGATCACCTTTGGTACTCCATCCCAGCTGCTTTTCCCCCCATCATGTAAAACAGAAAAAGAGTAGCTTGAGAGTTGGGTTTTCCTTGCCATCTGTAGTGTTCATTTACAAGAGTAAAGGCACACTGTCTCAAGCACCTCCACCCCACACATCTAATTAGGTAAAGTATGAGTGTGTTTAATATTACCTGATTGTCTTTTGTGAGCATCAGAGGGAAGAAGGCTGTTTTCTTCAGTAACCGAGTTGTGATACCCAACGAGACTTTTAAAATTTTGCATGAAGTCATCAACAGTAGCAACCACTATTCCATTATCAACATAATTTGAAAGAGTTTTGAGATTCTTTTCTAAATACATAAAGGGAGATTTTTATATTAGTATTTAGCACCTATTACCAAAAGACTGAGAGAAATATTCCTAAGTTTTGGTTTTACCTGTTAAGAAGACAACGTGTCTCTGTTGTATGTTTTGAGCCTGAAGTCTGATAAGACAGTCTAATTCTGGAGCATTTCGAGACTGAGAATCACAATTATGGTAAGACAGAATCTCAACCAAGTGCTGCTTTTGATAGGTATTCAGAAGGGTCAGCAGACTCAGGGCATTAGCATTCATTCTGTAATGGAAAAAAAAGCACACTATTAGAAAGATCCTTGATTTAAGGTCAGTCTAAAAATTAAGTCAAAAAACAAACATGAGAGTAAGTTGTGCTTAATTGAGTTTTGGAGAGCATTAATAAAGCTGAAGCATTTTTACAACTGGTACTTGAAGAACACTACTTACCTCCCCAGCTCCTTAAGTTTTTTTTGTATTTTGCAGTGGACTTTCCACTGCCATTTCCCATCTGGGGTATTGAGATCCTCCAGAAACTTTAAGAACTGGTTTAGTTTATCTGTTTTGGAGATATGGAATAGAAGTTAAATTTTGTGGTATGCAAACTGAAAATACTGCTTCAGTATATACATAAAGCTTCTTTCCATTTTCATTGAAGTATAGTTACACAACTATGAGTATCAGCCTAGTAACTTTAGGTTTTCTTCCTAGCAGATTAGCGAACAACATTCCAAAGCTGAGCTGCTTTTTTGTAGGTCAGATGCCTAACAGTAGTATCTGGTTACGCAAAAGCTGAATTCAGTCATGCATGCTCTGCCTTCCTAAAATATCTATTTAAAACACTGGTGACTTCGTTAACAATTCAATTTCAAATAAAAAGTGAAAAAAATGTAGTTTTAAATTTTTTTTTTCCCTAGCATATTTGTGGATTGAGTAGTAAGGAATAAAAGGTTCCATATATATAACTACAGTCTAACACAAACTTAGAAAGACAAGATCTCCAAGTTCACATGTTCCCCAGGAAAAAAAGAGACTGAATTAGCTGAAGTTCTCCAAAAAACCTCACAAAAATTAGACAGACGACTTAAAAATTAGAAGACTTGGTTCTTCACTGCAACGAGTATGGCATCTCTCATACACTCAACTTAGGCTTTTTTTTGTCTGTGTTTTAAAGCTTCAGAAAGCATCATGCTTACCTGTAGTGATGGACTCTGGATTAAGGACAGATTCATCTGATACAACAAAACCACCAGACACAAACAATTCATTGTAGGTGTGATTTTTCACATCGTCCAAACTATCAACACCCGCAAAGCTGACACAAGAAAGCCTCTTCAAAGTTACTAAGCCAGGTATCTGTTTAAAAACATTATCAATCAGATATGTATACCAAAGATCATACAAAAAAAAAAAAAAAAAAAAAAAAGAAAGAACTACAGAACTTTTCTACTCACTAATACCAAATATCAAACTTCACATTTTTAAAGATTTATTACTTTTTCCTCTTAGCTTGGGAGGTAGCGCTCTCAAAAACATTACAGGAATGAGACAATGGAAGTCGAGCACTTAGAATAATTTGACTTTCTGTCCAGCACAGGTTCATAAACCACAGCTGTCAGGAATACCTAAGGTACTCTGACAGCTGCCTTCACTTGCCATTACAGCATCACCGAACTAGAAGCAGAACTACTCAGGCCTCTGTACAACTTTGCATTTACTAAGAATTACCACGTATGTGGAGCTGGAAGAAGTTGCGGGCATATGATGGAACAAGACAAGGTATTTATTTACCACAGCTACTTTTGTTTCTTCAAACAGCAACTAAACACAGGACATCGTTTAAATGCTATGTTGTTATAAGAACGTAGCCTTGCTCAAAATGAGCTTGTCTCACTATGTTTTAACAATAGCTTTCTATAGTACACATTTACTTAGGTGAAATACCTTATGGATGAGGTTGGCGATGTCTTCATTTTGGATAATTATCAACAGTTTATCTAAAGCAGCTCTTCTTTTAAGGAACTGTTGCGGATGGCACTCTGTGTTACCTAACTTCGTAAGGTATTCCTAACGCCACAGAAAGAGAAGATGGTAAAGAAAAAGTGAATAGGTAGTTCGGCCGAAACAATTCCCACATGATGACCGTGTCAAATAAGTTTTCCACTCAGACTGGTTTTATTGTCTTTGCGACACATTAATTGGAAAGATGTGGCAACACAGAAATAGGCTGTTTCAGCAAGTCAGTCATTCTTCCAGAACTGCACAGAAATGGCCAACTGATAGTCTATCAAAACTGCCTGAGTTTTCAAGTAAAGTCAGAAGTTTTTAATACTTCACTTTCAACTTTCATCTTATACATTTAAATATAGAAAAACAGTAAGCTCCAAAAGTTACTTGTACTGTTAACTGGAGAGGAAGGGCAAAAACCCAAACCCACACAGATTGACTTCCCTTGTATTCTTTCTAAAATGGTAAGCTATCACATTTTTGCCCTTGTTACCTTTTTTCTGTAAGGCTACCCCCTTGGCAGTACCTTCAGAAAGAACCAAACTTCAGCTGTTCTGCTTTCCAATGATGAGAAGGAGAGTGACATGAAACCTAAGTATACACAAGACTACCTCAGAAGGTCAAACAAGGAAGGGGGACAGCACAGCCTACTTTCACAATTCACTTTCACAACTGAACCTTTTCTGAAACAAGTTTCAGACTACCTGATGTTTCCAAGCCCAGTTTTATACATGCTGATTTAAAAGACACTCTATTCTAACACTGTAGAGAGGCTGAACTGGAACATAGTTACCTTGATTTCTTTGCAGAGGTTGCTTTCCTCCTCTTCATGAATGTAAAATTTCACAGTGTTTTTCTGTACATCTTTAATAATTTTGACCAAACTGTTAAAAACTTCAGGTTTTAACTGGCTTATAAAATCAGAAAGGGCTGGTTGGGTTGAAATGTTTAAGTTGTCTGGGGATTTCTGTGTCTTTTCTGCTAGCTCCATCAGATCACCACTGGAAGAGGTCTGATCAGATGTCAACATATCCTCTGTTTTAGCGTTCACATGATCTATTTCCTCCTTCACTAAGGGGAAGCTTGATGAACGCTGCTCATTAGAATCCAGATCTTCCACGACATTATTACACAATGGCTCTGATGATAATGCCGTGTCAGAGTCCCTGCAAACAGGTAACGTGTCAGGTGGAGGATTCAGTGCAGCATTACTAATGACTTCTGCTGATTCAGGACTACAATAAATTGGTGGAGTATGCCTAGTGCATGAAGACGACAGAATAACGCTATTCAGCTTTTCACTCAGTGTCTCTATATATTCTTGGACAGAAACCTCTGATGCCTGTAAACATATGTACTCAGAAAGTCTCATTATCCTCTCTCGGGCAGAGAAGACTGGTGTGGACATACCACTAACATAGGCAATATTCTTTTGCTGCAAAATTTCTTGAATCTTTCTTGCAAAGAGATTATATTCTTCTAATAGTGTAGTCTCTATTACTGCGCTAATGGAATGCTTAGTTGTGAAAGGGTGGTCTGCTAGCCCACACTGATCTTCAAGTTTCTTCACTTGTCTTGTATAAAGTCCATCTTCTGCTGTCCCCTTTTGTATGTCTGAAAATGGAGAGTACGGAAACTGATAATCAGAACTTCTCTGTCTATTTATTACGCGGGGGTCATTAGGAAAGGCATCCTTTGGTGGTAAATACACCAGTGGTTCTTCTGGTGATTTCAGACCTACGTAGGAAGAGTTAATCATCATCATCTCATGTTTGATAGTCATACACAACTGATACACTAAAACCTCCAAAACACAGTTTTAAAGCAGCATTACTGTTGTGCCTCCCCCTGCCAATCAACTTAAATCCAAAGACTCAAGCGTTACTGTCTGCTGAGGTACAGAAGCAGAGAAAATTTAATGGCTCCTAAGATGTTAGAACTATAAAGTCAAAGTTTGCACAAAAAGCAGAACACAAGTAATTTTTTCCAGAGATAACATCTGATTAAGCGTAACAGGAACTGCCTTAATTAAAGAAAAAAAAAATCGAATTAGAAATCAAGCAGGTTGACAAATTATTCAAATGTTTTCATTTGCTACTAGATTGTAATCCTCAGACTTTCAAAAAGGCTTGTTTTAGCCACACGCTACCTCGTGGAGTTAGACCGCAAATTGCAGGTTGCATGTCTGATCTTGCAATTAAAACCAGAAGGTTTTTTGCTTAAAAAGGTAGGACATGAGTCTTATGGTAATTACTGATACACAGACTCAGTCATGCTGCAAGGAGTGCTGAAAGCCTCTCATAATCCAAACCATGTATCATTTCTGCAGCACTCACTTTCTTCACCACCCACATTCAAAACTATGGTTTTGTTTGGTTTTAGACTGAATTTAACACTTTGTTGCAATTAATGATATATATACACAGATATTTCAGATACATACAGGTACTTCAGTATACATCTGTTCTGTAAATATTTCAAAGGAGGTTTTCTTCATTGGTTTTGTTTGAGGTTTTGGGGTTTTAAGTGGTGTATTATTGTTAAAGCTAATACAGTTGTAAACACAAAACCAGATTTCTGGAACAGAAGCAATAACCAAAATAGTATAAACCATTTCTAAAAGCTAAAAGTTAGTGTTCTTTTGGAACGCAGTTGTTTTTGTAGCCAGTTAAAAAAGTTATATTCAGTCCCTATTTTGATCATGTCCATCCAGATCTAAAAGGAAAACATCTGCCACTAACAGGATCCCTTTTTCAAGGTGACAGCATTGTGTCATAGTTACTTTATGCCACTACAGTTAGAGAAACCAGAAATGTAGTTCCATTTTATCTTCCCTAAAAGCACTAAATGCAGATATAAATCATGTTATTTCAATTAGTTCCATTCTATTTTATTTGAATCTTTTTTCCTACCTTCAGTGTTGATCTACACCTTTGGCATACACAAATATATTAATTTTAAAAGACTTCGAAGAACTCGGTACCAAATTACAATGTTAGCAGAGTAAACTTAGTTTAAGCTCGTCTGAGATACAAAGTACTTAAGAACATTATGTATCTCATTCTTGAGCTGCTCACGACTTACAAGCTACATCACTATTGTAATCAAGAAATATTGTACTATAAGTCTTAGTAGGAAGATTAAAAGCTATATTATGGCTTTAAGTTTGGGGCTATTTTTATAACTTCTTACATTTTAATACAGCTAATCAGTTGTATACCAGTTTTTAGCAATGCAATTTTGTTCTGTGGCTCTCCTATCTGCACCAATACAGGTTAAATTCAAAATCCTAAGGTTATTGAAATTGATATACAATCCACTCATCCTGATTTGATGAAAAGTTTCTGTAACAATTGTATTAGGAAAAAAGTTTTCAAGATACATATGATTAAGAACCGATTAGGTTATTCTTCAAAGGTTATTATTTAAAGTTTTCCACAAAGAAACAAACTTTGTTTTAAAAAACAAGCCTTTGTTTTTACTAAAGGTTTTTATTAAAAAGCGTTAAGCAGAATTTAAACAGAAGGATATACTGCTGAATATGAAATCCAGAATATTTTCTAACATGTAAAAAACAGGATAAAAAAAAAGGGATGATTTAAACTAAAGTTACCCTTATTTAAATAGAATTCTCTGAAGGTGGCATCCTTCACAGATCTACACCTTTGGGTCACAAGTCTTCACAAAAAGAAAAAAAAGCATGAGCAAGGAGCAAAACCCAAATAAACAAACAAACACACACTTCAACAACTATTAAAGTATGATTTATGATTTCAAACATACTCTTTGTTGGTAATACCTTGTAACTGGATATTTCCAAGAAACAAAAAAGTGAAGTACCTAAAAACAATCTTAGAAAGAACAGCTGTTTAAGAGCTGCTGAAGTAGTTACCCTTGCAGATTAAGAGTCAAATTCTTCACAGTTTAAGAGAGGTCTTTCTACAGTGACTCCAGAAAGAGGATTCTTGGGTAGTTTTTGAAATCAGAAATTCAATCACCACCTGACAGAGACAGCCTAGAACATTCTGTTCCTTCAAATCCCAGATGAATGTCATCAAAAGCCATCACTTTTAAGAATGTCTGTTAATGCATTGCTATTCTTTTGCAAAAGAAGGAAGAATATGCAGGAACAAACACCATTTTTGCACTTCATGTCTAAAGCCAATGAAGAGTCTCAAATTCAAACCAAAACTGAGTTAGGATGGGTTTGTTAAAACACGCATGTGCCCAAGTTAGCTTTCAAAAATAAGACTTGAGTTTGCTTACCATTGTCAGAGTTTAGATTATGTAATCATGAAGAAATGAACAATAACATGATACAGAAGTAGTCCAGATGAGTTGAGGACCTATGAACAGCTATCTCCTCCAACACTTTCTGATGTTGTCAGAGAAGAAGCAAGACAAACCCCCCAACTTCTGAAGTCAAAAACTACAAAGAGCGAAGTTCTTAAAGTTTAGCCGAACATGATCTATGTATCAAAAGTAAATCATATTCTTGTTTAAAAAGTAAAACCCAAGAGATTGCTCATTTGCCTTCCTGCAATTGTGCAGAGATGAAAAAGAAAGACTGATGTCTCTGAACTCCTTTCTATAGCTACCTTGCTACAAAAATGAGAGACATGGAGCAGCCATCAGATTTAAAAAGCAATCACTTTCAGAAAAGAACAAAGCTTCCTTTAAATTATATTACTGAATTGATCTTAATTCCCTAGAACAAAAAATGCAAAGTTCTCTAGAAGATACTATACAGGAAGATACGCCCAGTAAAAATCAAGTGCCAGTAGCCCAAAACATTAAAGGCTCTTTTGACTCTCCTACAGCCTTCTTGATGTACTTCAACAAAATTGAGTCCACTTGCTGAATAGCGTATTACTGATCTAATTTTCTGATGAAAATTCAATACAAGGTGAGAATATGAGCTGCTCAGTAGTTCAGGCCATAATGACGTATGCAAACTGTCCCGCCCATTCTTCTCACTTGTTTGTTTATCTTCATGTTTTTACAGCTGATCCTCCTGAACTCTTCCTGCCGCCCCTGAAGGACAGCAGCAGTTTGCATTTGCAGAGTTTCTGGGTATTTATATAGCACCTTTTACACGATGATACTGCAGGGCTACTCAACACTTACTGCAGCAAGAGCTAATTTGAAGAACTGACCTTGTAGGAACTCAAGAAATCCAGTGATGCTCATCAATCTCTTCCATCTCTACAGAACAGCACTTCTTCCCCTCAGAAGACTTCAGAGAATTTTTTTTCTACTAAGATTTGTAGTCTCACAGATGACTGTACAACATGTCAGTCAATTGACCTTGCATGAACTTGCATGAATCAACCCTTGCATGAACTCCCACATCCAGAGTCTATTGCAGTTTTTAGATGCTTAACCATTTCATTGAAAGGCCTATGAATACTGTGAAGGGAAATGTGTTTCCCCTGCCCTCCTCCCTCCTCAGTCAAACAAACAAAAAATGCTGCTGAACTACACAACTGGATGGATATTAGAAGTGTTCAAGAGACCGATTCCAGCATTCCTGGAACATGATCAGAAATCAGTATGTTTTTACTCAGAGAATGCAGTTAACAAATTCTATCTGGGTTTAGTCATAAGACAACTTGATTTGTAGCCTTGAATTTAGAGCTCTTGATGACTATTCCTACAGCCCAGTTTCCACATCCTTCAAATCTGTGCTTTTATGCTCTCCCACCACGACCTGACACTGTTGACACATGAAGTAGTAGAACAAAAAGCTTCCTCTGTGAGACTATTTAAGATTTAAATGTTCAGACAAGGACAAAGACTTTGAAGCACTTCCAGTAGAAGAGCTCGATACAATAAGTAGACTACTTCCTATAAGGACGACACATCTTTCATTACTTTTCTGGATTGCGAGTTGCAATTATCCACCCGTCCAATCTTTCAGCAGAATCTAGCAATTTCAAACACTGAATCAAAACAGTTATGTACCTCACCAGATAAATACTCAAGCATCCACACTTCTAAATTATGTCAGTATGTACCCAAAGGAGTATTCTCCACCAGTATCTGTTTTCATCCAGCAGATTTCTGTATTAATCAAATATCAAGAACAACTGCATAGGCTATATATATGCTTGTGTACCAACATGTGACCCAAGAATGGGATCTATGAAAGATACAAACCTTAAGGATATGTTTTCATTCACTACTTGCGGCAACAGAAGAGTTAAACCCATCTTACCTGTAATCGGAATAAGCTTCCAGTGCATTCCAACTTCTCCTATATTATTTGAACTGGAATGTTGCCTGCGATAAACATGTTCTATAGGTGTACTAGGACACAGACTGTAGTCTTCAAAACTACTTACACTTCCAGTGCTTGCTTCCTAAAAAAAACAATACAAATTCTCAGCTCAAAACTTTTTTTTTTGGTAGCTATTAAGCTTTTGCATTCTGAACAGCTGACAGTAAGAACACACTCAAGGTCACCAGGATATTGGCAATCTTGCTGTCAATCAAGTCAAACTTGGAAATGTTTACATGAGGTCCTTATATATTTCATTTACCTGTTTGATAATTTCTGAGACAGGTGTCTTTGCTAATGGTCTATCATTAAGTAAATAAGGCAGTCCTGAGCACATGCCTTTCAG
>NW_009592845.1:31864-54930 GCF_000690535.1 Cariama cristata
GGGGCAGGGAGGAAAAGTGTCTGCTCCTTAGCCTTTTTCAGGTTGTTGTCTTGATAGCCAACTGAAGCCATGAGATGTTGGAACTGAGGAACTGCCTGCAATTAGTATTAAGCCCTTGACCAATCCAATTTTATCTCACATTCCAGATGGTTCGAAGCAAAACAGCAGAGAGGCTACAGGCAGGACAAACTCCCTCCTGCTCCATGACTTAGAAACTGGGCTTTGTGTAGAAGTAGCAATAACAGAGATCATAGAACAGCCACTCTGTAGAGTAACGTGACCGAGCAAGGAGCTGGGGCACTCTGAACCCTAAGCACAAGACCCTTCTTCAAAGGGTGTTCTGCCAGTTGTATGCTGTTGTGAAAAATATGCATGGAACACGTATACACCCCTGCACCAAGCAGGCATATAAAGATAGCTAGGCATGCGTTTAAGTGCTCAGAATTTTTCAACTCTGCTCCCACGGAAACTAAATAAAGCCAATTCCCCCAACCATCTTTAATATCCACAGAGCATTTAAGACCTTCCATTATGCACATTTCTCAATGCTTTCTCACTCAGACACTGCTACACTGACTGAAACAAGCGCATCATCTTTTCCACAGTACAAGACTGAAAGATGAGGACTGCAGAATCCTCACTTGCACACACAAGTGAGGGGTGTTTTCCTGCCCTGTAAAATGCCTGCTACTATTAAGGAGGAGAGAGAATACACTTTGAAGAGGCTGGACCAATTCCCAAAACTGGAGCAGTAGCTACAATTAGAGCAAAAGGATGGTTGATGATTGTAAAGCAGTAAGAATCACTTTATTAACTCTGAGGTATTGTCACTAGAAAAGGTCACTGACTCACACACAGAAACAGTCAGCTTAGATAAGAGGTTGCCATTGGGGCTTGCTGCTTGTTTTTAAGATCATAGTTCAGAACACATACAGCATATTTAGTTTCCAAAGACACTCGACTTAGTTTTGCCAATCTGTTCTATCAAGATGAGACAGCCAGCTGTCATTAAAATGAAACAGCTCTCATTCTGCTTCTCTAAAGTAACTATTGATCGCCTGTGGATAACCAATCTTGTTTAAGATACCTCCAACCAACTCTAAATATCAAAAACAATCAAATGCAATTTGACTTCTTTCACTTTCTTGCTTGTGAGAAGAAAGGAACAGGCCAAAAAAGTCACAAGTTGTCATAGCCAAAGCACTTATCAGGTCTGTAAGGTTAAAGACTAAGTAGTACACCATCGTTAATGGCTTGCCTTGCAACCACTGCTGAAAGAGAGTCCATATGGACCAACAACTATTGCCTTATAACCTACTTTCGGGAAGAGTAACAGCTAGGCAATAACTATAATGAGGAACTCTCAAATCTCTTCTTACTGTGTTTCAGTTTCAGCAAAGCTCAATACCCTAGCCAGACTGAGAATCACCCCCAAAAGAGGAAGAAGATGGAAGGCAGTATGCAAGCTGTTACAGTAACACCATACTTACTCCATGCAACAACTTCACAGATTGCTAAAAAAACCCCACCACCGTAAGCAAGGTGAAAGCCAGAATATAGTATCTTTTTTCTTCAAGAGAGAGAAGACAACTGCAAGGCTTTGGTCTCAGCAAACATGAAAAAACACCCTTATATACAGCACGTAGCAACAGAACGGCAGAAGTTTTGCTGCCTATTCCTGGAGCAGCTGCATGACACTTATTGTAAAGCTCCTGAGGAAGACTGACCATAGCTGCTTTCCATCTTTCAGGTATTCTTAATTATAATTCCATTACAGAAAGAGTAGACAAAGAACCAGGAATAGACATCTTAGAGTTAAGAAAATCTCCATATAGGCTCCTACCAAACAGAAAAGCTTCACAGAAAAGTTAGTGCTTATCTATGTAAAAAACCAGAATGTTCTTTTCATTCAGTCTCATAATATTTATGAAAATACTACATTCATTGTCAGCATCTACCTACATTGCAGTTTCACTTACTTTTAAGCGTAGAGTGTGTTCAAGGCCTACTTCATTAGCTGAAAGCCGTAGATCAACATCAACAGGATAGGGTAAGCATGCCGCATCAGTTTCCAGTATCACTGGGCTCTGTGGGTCCTTAAAGTTAACATTTTCAGCCTGAGCAGTATTAGGAAGCTCATGATCATCTTTGTCCTGTGCTGGAATGGATTCATATTCATGTTTTTGTCTCATTTCCTCTTCAATTTCATCAGTGCTTAATCCTAAAGCTTGATTTACAGACCGTGCCAACGATGAATCCAAGTGTCCTGCACTAGCTAGTGTTTCTAAAAGCAGTTTAATGAGGCCATGTGTGTCAGTAACAGCAGGGTCGGATACATCTTGCTGCCTCAAGTCAGTGTCATGTCCAACAAGACCAGTATTAACTGAAAAACCAGAGTGTGGCGAATCCGAGGTTCTGCCCCCTTAGAGTAGGGGGAGGAGGGGAAAAGTAATCCATTACTAAGTTTTGAAATAAAAGCAAAACCAGATACAGCCGCCCCCCCGCCCCAACCCTGCCACATACCCAGTCTCACTCTTTAGCATTAATTCATACAGTACACATACATTTATTAACAAAAATTTTTTAAACAGGTAGATGTTGATAATAGGGCAGTTTCTAAAGTAGATAGTAATTATTTATCTGGGGGAGACTATTTTTTAGGTCACTCAATACCACACTATTTTATGTTTTAATAGAAGTCACATACTATGATTTATTTATTTTACGGAAACCTTGTAAAATTCTCCATTGCTTGTTGAGAGAAAAAGATTCATTTGAGAAAAATATTTACTCCTCTCCGTCCTATCAGTTTTGTTCCAGAAGCTGATGAGTTTTTTACTGCTTAACCTCTTAAGTTATCTTAGACTAAGCATAATTCTAAAACTTTACCATGCTTATTTATACTAAATGTAACTTTAGAACAGGGTTATTATTCTTCTGCTTATCCCCTTGGATAAGTAAATACCACACCTCTTTTTTATTCTTGGGAAGAGCCTGGCCAAGGAACTACTTCAAGTATCTGATGAACCCCTAACTCATTTATCATATACGGAAATATGGAATTGTTTAAGTGCTGTAGATAATTTCATGCACAGAATAATTCAATCTGACTACTATTAGGTTGTTTCCTTTGTCCCACTATACACATTACTGGCTATTTCAAAACTTAACTGTGCTCATGCTTAGAAGTTTAATTCTCCCCTTCAATCTAAATTTATTAGGTATTATATAGGGTATTGGAGCCATAAAGAATTACAGCAATGCCTAAAGTCAACTCTGCAAAAGACATTATGATATCAAGTCTGTTTAGTACTCTATATTAAAAAGTCTTTGGACAGTTCCACAGCTAAGCAAACTCTTTGGAAGTCTGCCTTCTTTCCAAAGAGGCAGAATAAAAGCAGCTTCTGTGACAACTCTTGTTAACTTGTCTCCTAGAAAGATGCAACCTTCATAAAAATAAGCTTCATCTCTATTGATAGATCTGAGGCCAATGTTTAAATGAATCACCATGCATTAAAATATCCACAGTATGCAAAAAATATTCAATCTACAAAGATTAAAATGTTAAGTATGCTTTGAATTACAACGTTTAAAGAGGAACTCTAAACAAAGACTTTCTTACCTTCATACTGACAACTATTCTCCGAAGATTCACTCATTTTTAAGTATTTCCGCAAATTTTCAGACTGTTTATCCAGCTTCCTTTTCAGACCGCTTTTATTTCTAAGGTCTTCGGAATCAGAATCTCCACCTACATTTTTTTTCCTACACTGGATTAAGTTAATAAGTTCTTTGAGTTTATCAGGATCATAATCTCCAGAATGAGGCAGTTTTCGCTTGGCAGCAGTAGCTTCATATTTTGCACGGATTCTTTTCCCACTTTTTGCGTTGGCAAAATCTGAGTCTTCTTCTGTGGCTTCATAATCTGAGATGGGACTGAACTGTTGAAGTTTCCGATTTCCCTCCATCAATTCCTTAGCTCTAGAAACAGGTAGTTGATATGCCTCACAACCAAAAATATAGTTTTGCAAGGAGCTGTCAATATGAGATTTATTTTTTGGAGCAGAATAAAGAAATTTTTTGTCATCCAACCGTGATTCATACCGATATAATACAAATTCTCTATATTTTCCAGAGCCACTACAGCATCTTTTCAAATACTCATTTATATACTTTTCCACAACAGCATTGAAATCTGCAGTAGCGTCTTTACGAGATTGGATTAAAGCAAAATGTAGAGACTGAATAAACTTTGTGAATTCTGGAATGATTTCCTGATTTTCGTGCAAAACCATGGTAGTTGCATTTTTCTGTGTTCCAAATGGAACACTTTTTTGTGCTGCCATAGGAGAAAAGGGAATTGACAATTAAAATCAAATCATAAAGCTATAAATAAATGATGACTAGTTAGCAATATTCTGTATTATACATATTTGGTGAAACACAGTTCGGAATGACTGCGGAGAAATAACCCAAAAGCCAGGAAAGTCATTTTTTTGTGAAGTAACCAGCTTTAGAGCCTACTTAAAAGTCAACCTACTCATAGTCACAATGAACTGCTCATTTTTGTAATTTTGTGGTAACTTGTATCCTAGATACACGTATCATTTCCAATTTAAACCACTTTACTGACCCTTCTAGGAGAAGGCCACTTCAAAGGCTCACTAAGGTTTACTAAAAGCAGCCTAACAGCTCCCTGCAAGAAACAGGGGAGGCATTACTCCTTCCTGTGCAGTCCCAATGCATTCATTGTGCTGCTTTGAAGCTCACTGGACCCTTATAAAATGATTCAGCTTACTAAGCCAGCAGAAACCTGTACAGTTTTTTCCATTCCTTTGCAAAGCAATACAACTCACTAAATCAAAGAGATGCAATAGGAGTATGTGCCAAGAGCAGGATTTCCCTGTCTTAGGAAGCTATCAGGTCCTTTAACCACATACTTGAAAGAGCAGCTCAAGGAAGCTCCAAGTTACATCCTTTTTTAATTTTATTTATTTATTCACACTCTTCCTCCCTTCCAATCAGGACTAAAAAAGTTTTCTCCATTGAACCATTTAAGCACCCTGAAGACTCAAACCAGTGATTAACCTTGCGTTTGACAGAAACTGGAGTTCGCAAGTCTCTGAAATGTCACAGCAGCAAGAACTGGAGTATTTTTAGGGAACTGCCACGAACACACTTTAAATGTCATCTTATAACCTATTTCCTCTTACCCAATCTATAACTGACTGAATTTTCACAATTGTTACTTAAATAAGAAAAATGTAAGGGGTTTATTAAAATAAGAAATATAGAGGTAAGGATCTAGGAAGCTGCCAAGACTTAGGACAAGTACTTCTTTGTAAAAGTTAAATGCCTGGAAAGAGCTATGTTTTGTCAATATAATTTCTAACTCACAGCAGGCCAAAAAGGACTGCATTCTGCTGCTAGTACTACTTATTGCAAATTCAGCTGTAAAAGATTAACTTCAAAGTCTCATCCCAAAGCATTACAGTTCTTCTAAAGCCAAGTCCTTTCGGTCATCTTTTATTACCTGGTTGTTCAACGTGTTCTTTGCTCATTGCATATCCCAATGCAAAAAAAAAAAAAAAATAATTACCGGTACATTAAAGACTTTCAGATGTTTTGTCTTTAATGTTTTGATGGTTAAAGAAAGCCCTCAAACCTCTGAAGTGCAATGTTATGACTAATGCATAGATCTCTTGGAATACTGACACTTAGCCACTTAGCTCTACTAGAATATACAATCAAGAAATTTGAACGAAGTTTTACTTTCTCAAATATGAACAACTGAACCTAAAATATGTAGTGAGAGAATTACTTTTGTGAAGAAATCAACACTTTTTGAACCATGACCATAACCACTGCAAATTGTTATTCCTAGTTTACACTGCCAGGCTGTAACACCACAAAGTCTTCAACTGACTATAAACGACTTTCAAATAAGCACAGACACAACACTCTCAACAGTGAACAAACTTACTTGAGCTCATTATACCTCTAGGTTCTGGAAACAGAAACAATGCATGTAGCATGCGGGCCCGTCCAGTTTGGTGGTCTAGAACATAAGAAAATAAAAATAGTTGAGGAGACCACTATGGAAAAAAAACGAAAACCAGCTCAAAACCAAAAAAAGCCAGAGTACGCATACCATAAGGAGACATCATTTGCCAAGGAGAAAGAAGAAAAAGAAATCCTCTGTCCAGGAGTGGTTTCACCAGGGCCTGTTTTCAAGCAAAAAAAGTATACCGTTTCAAACAATCAAAGACATTTGCTCACTACAAATACTCTCACTGTCTGTAAGCTAAATTCCATCATGAGCAGAGAAGTGCCCTGATGCAATACTTAAGAATATGCCAGCTAAGGAATTCCAGCAAGATCATGGATAATTACTAGTTAGTAAGATTATTTTTAAAAACAGGATTAGTCAAATCTGTTGCACTCACAAGTTTCTCCTTCTCTAGTTTTTGAAGTAAACCCTCCAAGTGACTACCAGAACGGGACTTCTCCACAACTTCATAAAGGCTACAGTACATGCCATTCTTCAAGACTGATATGACACAAGGGTATAAAGAGAAGATAAGGAAAAGAAGAAACAAAATTGTAATTCAGAAAACATTTTAAAATTCTGAACTTAAAAAAATTAAGCTAGAACTATTTACCTTCTTTTGCTCCTAGGTAAGTTTCTTTATAGAACAATGCTGGTGAAATTTTTTTCTTCAATTGATCAATGCTCACAACTTTTTCAACCTCAAGCTTCTCAGGACTGGACATGAAGGGTGGGGGTAGGGAGAAAAAAAAAAGATAAAGATGTCTTTTTCCCACCCATAGTCCTACCCTCATTCACCAAATAAGAACTACTATATACATGCTCTTAAAAATCAGTTCCTTGGACGTATCTTGTGAGCCGCTGGTGGTTATTCCTGCAAAGGACTGTGTGTCACCTCAAAGGAAAAAAAAAAAAAAAAAAGAAAGAAAAAGAAAAGAGCACAAAACCACAAACCAACCAACAAAACACCAAACAAAAAGATGCTGACAGAGTTGTGTACATGAACTAAAAGCAGCTCTAGACACACACGACTCAAGAGTCTAGTTTGACATATTTAAAGCGCCTAGTCAATACGTACTTTAGATTTTCATCTGAATACATCCAAAATTCACCAGTCTCTAGTAGAAAGAGTTTTAACACAGCAATATTTAAAACTTATTGTTTAAATGGTAATACTCACAGCTTGCATGGAAGGAAAGGACGTGCTGCTGATTTCAAGGAAACATGGCACAAAAGTTTGCCTTTATTCCAAAGCTGTCCCCTCCATAATGTATAGTTAAACTTATCTAAATTAAGATGGAGAAAGAAAGACTAAGTGAAACCACTTACTAGGTGGGACTGAAAGGAAATGGCAGTAAAGAGGCTGCCAAATCTCCAAAAGCAGCTTAAGGAAAATTTCATACTAATACCAGACCAGACAATAGTATGTTAAATAATAAGTTAAAAGTAACAGAAAGGGTGTTTACAATCCTATCTTGTTTTGACCTGCTCTGAGTAAAGGCGGTTGATATGTTATCTGTACCTGTCTATATAAGCACACCTTGATGCTAACATCTGTGGAACAATATCCTCTTTCTTTACCTTAACTGTTAACCACTTTCATACATATTAGTATTTTTGCTGAATGAGGTCCAAAAGCAAAGCAAGACAGAGGATCGTATTATTTGAAGTGCCACTGAATAGGAGATTTGGGAACAGAAGATAAATTCTTACTACACTATACATAGAAAAAGAGGGGAAAAAAGACTTTGATTTTGTCGAGTTCTGGTTTGTTCTAGTAAAACAAGATAAATATTAAGGTGTCTGTTCAATCATCCAATATCAGGAAGAGATGCCTGCAATCAGTATGGTACAGGATAAAACTCAGGTATACAGTCAGCATAACTAAGCTGGTTAAAGAAATAAAACTACGTGGGGAAAAAAGTCCAAAACCTTCCATGTCTATATCATAAAAGCAATAAATTTAAATTCATTCTTACCTGTACTCCTATCTGTATTGAAGCTGTTTGATCTAATGAAAAAAGACAGAATTACCAGATTGAGACAGAAACTTGTGGCTACTAAATTTTACAGTAAGGATACTTCATCAGTCTAACAAAAAAGAAAAACTGATAATTCGCGCTCTAACCTCAAGCTATCACTGCTGCAGCATCTTGTGCTATTTTAGCTATCCTGATAAATATTTTAAGCACTACATAGTACAGTCCTCACATCTGGATGCCTTCCTATCAGCATAGGTTATCATATTGTATCTGTAATCAACTGACTATTTAGACATTCTCTCCACAAGCAGTAAGATGGCACCAGTGAAGAGTTTGGTGACAAAGTATACAGAATATTTTATTAGAATACCAAGCAAGATAATGCTGTGAACATTTTTACGATGTGAATTTCCTCAGTTAAGCAAAAAAACCCACTATACATGGGTTCCACCTAGGCGCAAGGTGAGTAGCTGAAAATAGCAACAGAACTGGTTCGTACAGGGACCAGCCTGCTGCATAAAACCAGTTTTCACAGAATCACATAATTGATTAGGTTGGAAGAGACCTCTGGGATCACTGAGTCCAACCTTTGCCCTAACACCACGTCAACTACACCATGGCACTAAATGCCACGTCATCTTTTCTTAAAACAACTCCAGGGATGGTGACTCCCCCACCTCCCTGGGCAGCCCATTTCAATGCCTAATGAACCCTTCTGTGAAGAAGTGTCTCCTCATTTCTAGACTGAACTTCCCCTGGTGCAGTTTCAGACTATGCCCTCTTGTCCTGTCACTGGCTGCCTGGGAGAAGAGCCGACCCCCACCTCGCTACAGCCTCCTTTCAGGTAGTTGTAGAGAGTGGTAAGGTCTCCCCTCAGCCTCCTTTTCTCCAGGCTAAACAACAGGCTTTTGTCACCTCTTGCTTTGCTTTAGAAGTATTTATTATGCTAAGTCCCTCTGACCTGTCCATTCATTTCAGCACTGTTCATCTAAATTAATTCTAACTTGCTCCCAAGGGCTATGAATTCTTCATGTTACATGCAGTCTTTCCAGAACTCATTTCCTAGCTTACCTCGGTGGGGGCAAGAATTTTGGTACTTGCACCATTTCATCTTTATAAGTAAACGAAACAACAGCATAAGGACAAACATGTCTTGGTCTTCGCCTTATCTCATCAAAGCCATATTCATAAAAATAGTACTAGAAAACGAAGTGAACACAATGTTAAATTAGAAGTCTGGTAAACTGTATTTTGCAAATATACTAACAATTCATGACCTTTCTTCACTGAAAGGTGTACTTCTGTTTCACAGGAATAGCTTACAAAATATACTTCATGAATAATTATTTAAATAAACAAAGGGAGTTTGTTTGAAACCCATTATGCCAAACATTAACTGGTATATAAAACAAGTTATAAGTTACTATAATAAGTCACATTATATTCCTTTTACCAACAGCCTATTTCCTCAAAAGCTGATACCTAAAACAAGGAAGCTTTTAAGTGCCATTCTCATATGTACTTTATCATACAATCAATTAAGGTAATTTGTTCACCTTCTCCCTCCTTTATCAAGCACTAACAGCATGGACACTACTTCAGGAGCGCATCAAGAAGGATCTAGCCATCTTATTCAGTGTCCAGCTCTGATTTACGGAAGTCAAAAGAAGTTGTAATACTGAAGAGAATGCTTTCAACTAAGTATCCTGAAATCTATGGACTTGATGGAATAATCTGACTGCAACAGATTACTGCAGTAACAGAGATGGAACAGCTGGAGGAACACAAATGCTTGGAACTGATTCCATTCTCTCCTCCCTCAGCATCTCCAAACCTGAGAAACTGGCAACGGAAATAAAAGAAAGAAAGAAAGGGAAAAAAAAAAAAAGAAAATAAAAATGCTGGGTTTTCCTAGCTATTATTTTCCCTTTTAGGAGTCTCACTTAATGCCCACTAGCCAGTTCTACTTTTACACCTCAGACTCCACATACTATCTCCTCTCCTCCCCAGCCTACATTCCAGTTCCTGTGTACATTCCCTAGCTATCTCCTATTCCACCTACGTCCTGATCTGAAGGAGATCTTCTCTATCAGGTCCAGGTATATATATATGGGAAACAGGAGAGGCTAACATGTTGTTCTGTAATTTCTAATACAGGCATCTGTGGGCTACTGCTAAACACACACCAGACTGCAGCTTTAGAGGACATGCTCAGTATTTGTTAGATCTTACATGATTTTATCTCCATCATTTCAAAAGTTCTGTTTACAAAGTTCTTACATAAGAAGTTGTTAACACATGCCCAACTTTCCTCTACCTGAGTAAGTTCATAGGCTCGGTAAGCCAACAAGGAGGTTACTTTATTTGCATTCTTTGAAACGTGACACTCATGCTTTGGTGTTGGATCTAATGCACTCTTTACAGTCGATTCCATTGCTTTCATACCAATGTGGTCATATATGCTTTTCATTTTTCCCTGTAATAAAGCAGAAGAATTATAAGCATAAGTTTTTTCCTGAAAACTGGCAAATTGCTTCAAGTACCGAAGGAAGTAAGAGCAGGGAAATGAAAGCAGCCCATTAAAAAAGCCACTTAAAGAAGTACAGTATTTTCATACTTTCAAAGAAAACAAGACATTTTTGCCTTTTACAAACATTTATTATGCTTTATTTAAGCTCAATGTCAACATCAGATTTTAAAATCTGGTAGGGCTCTAGTTTCTCTATAAGCAGATAATTGTGTAAATTGTGTAAATGGAAGTTGAGTAAGTTAGGTTAAAACCACCTTTATTTTATCAGTAAGCAATATAATCCTTCAAGAATAAGCGAGATAAATTTACCTTTATTATTTTAAAAACAATCACATCTCCAGTTGCTCCAGCTTCTAGAGGATTAGGCTGTAATAAATCAGCATACCTGGAGATATATACACCTGGGAGGAGTATTAAAAAAAAAAAACACAAACCCACATTATGCTGAATGTTAAAATATTATTAGAAGTTTAAGAAGCATTACATGGGATTAAAACTCAATGTATACCAAACAATAAAGATACAATAAACTTTTTGGAATATGAACAGAGGAGGAGGTAAGGGTATGTTCACAAATTGCAACTTCAAGACAACAGAATAAATGTTTACCTGCACCAACTGCAGTGTGAAACACCACAGCAGAATATGGACACTAGCTCAGTTTGAAAGGAGCACACCCACATTACTGAAAGAGTTGTGACCAAGAGGACAAGCCCTGCCCAAAGGCTATACAAATACTGCTTTCAGGTGTTTTTTTTTTTTTTTTTTCTCCAAACAGCTGAGGTCCTTCTGTACAATGTCCCATTGCACAATGTGGAGATAAGCAGTGAAGGTATGACTGAGAAATAAGGCAGGAAAACACTAGCATCCTCAGCAGTCTTTCATCCAACACTGTTGACAGACATATACTCTTTTGGAATCAAAAATTGACCCTCAAATGGAAAAGTAAAATAATTTCTTTCTTTTCAACACTTCAACCATGACTTCACAGATTTTGAGGCCTCAAACATACACTGTCATTTGTTGGTCTAGCTGTCTGCCTAAGATCACATAACTGTAACTGATCTCAGGTACCCAGAGAAGCATCCATTTTGCTTAGGTTCCACTCATTCCAAGTCTGTATTTAACTGCTTTCATGAATTCCTCCAGAACCTTTACTGGCTAAAACAGTAAAAAATTACATGCTCATATACTTTTGATCTCCCTGCCCACCCCCCCCCCACCCCATCTGTTCTGCTTTCAACATTCATATTGTCACCTCTGTATCGTGTTACTCTTACGGAGGATGACAAAATTATTTCTTAATTTTCTATTTGAAAAGTTTTGCAAAAGGAAATTTGTACCTTGCACTTTCAAACCTCCTGACACTTTGTGACTCTTCCAAGTCTCCAATTTATCTACGCTTTTCTTGGATTTGTGCATTCAAGGACTTTAGTTCTAATCTACATCAATACTAAGCTGAGCTACTGTTTCCATTAGGTATTTCTGAATGCACATACATGCATATATATATATATATATATGTACAAACACAGAGAGGCACACGGCCATAGACTGCATTAGTTCTTTGGCCTCCCTGTTTTACTGGAAAGACACAATATATTGGTTTGACTTAAGCCAAAGTGAGAATTAGGTATTCCCTTTGGGAAAAGAATTTAAATGAACTAGTCAAAAACAGTTATGAAATGTTCTGATGTCAATCTAATTTGCTAAAAGTACCTAGCTGTGATGTTCCTGCAATAAGTGATAGAAAAAGGACTGAAAGTTTACACAACTGCATCACATTATCTCCCAACTCATACTGAATAATACAAGCAGATATAATCAAAACATAGTTACCCATGGAAGGGCTGCCGAGAATTGTTATTTTGGAGTGGCCCACCTGCAGCCCCTTTTCGCATATGCTTTGGATCTGAAGAGAACAGACATTGTTTTAAGCAAGTCTATCAGGAAAGCCAGAATATGAACAGAACAAACAGTGAGAAACAACAATTACAGAATTTTGATTGAGGTAAAAAGGATAACAAAATGAAAACAACCCCGCCCCAAAAACCTTTAAAAACAAAACCACCCAGAGGTAAGACTAGTCTGAATTGCTATATAAACTGTTAAACTACGCAAGTCAAACGCTCAGCATGAAGCAGTTACACAGACTCACCCATATCTGAATTAAAAAAAAAAACAAAACAAAACAAAACAGGCTCCCTATAAACACACTTTATGAACATTACTTGCTTTTAATACACAAAGCAGAAGTAAACCTGCCAAATGATTGAATACTTAAGGAATCCTGGCTCTATAATAGCAGAAAAAGCACAGAAACTCCCTTTCCATCAATTTCATTAAAAATGTATGATCAAGGAAGAGACACAGAGGGTAAGGTCTATTTTCTAATGTACAGGTTATCTTCTCCTTAAAGTAACATCTTCTTGACGCAAAAAAAACCCCAGACCAAAAACCAACTGCAATGAAAACATGTAACATTCCTTTTCAAATAAAATAAAACCAAACACAAAACCAATAAAAGCCCACATGCCATCCAGAAAACCTATCCTTTTATAAATAAAAGAGCCTAAACCAGAGATGTGTAAATGAAGCACCTGAAATAGCAGAGAATAAAGGATTTAAATGGTGATATAGTATCATCTCTTTCCCATCCTTCTACACCTTCCAGTGCTGAATTTTGCAAAAATAACTTAAAGATTAATAAGTGTGTCAATAAAATACTCAGTTAAAAAAAAAAAAAACAAAACAAAACAAAAAACCACCCCCAACTCTTAAACTGAAAAAGAAGAGGAAGGACTTTATACACAGTTTTGTTTTCTTACCTGAGGTCGATCAACCATCAGAAATGCATAGGTTTCAGAAAGCTCCTTTTCTAGGCGACCATCAAATTTCAGCTCTCTGCGTTTTTCTGTGAACTATTATTACAAAAAGCTCTTAATACATGTAGACAGATTACTGCTGTCATATTCAAGTGCCAATGTTTTAAGGCCCCATCTATGTTACCAGATCCAAGTGTACAAAAATAATCAAAACATAATTTGAATGATATTATAGTATGCTAAAATTAAGTTTAAAAAACATTATACTCATGGGAAATATCATTGGCTTAATCTGCCCAAAGATTTCTTTGTTTGTTTGGGTTTTTTAAGGAAGAGACTCTCTTCACACAAACCTGTGCAGTAATGTTTTAGTGTTACCTTCATAGCCTAACTATCTAGAAGCATCCAGTTTAATGCCTTCCATATCATCTTTGAAATTCCAGAAATAAGCCTTTTTCTCTTTTTAGGAGACAGACCATTATCTCTTACATTGTGCATGTACTTTTGCAGTTGCACCTCACTGCTACCGAGGTGGTCTTCATCAGCTGCAATTCTCCTTAGCTGTAACCATGAATCACAAATGTTATAGTAGCAGAAAAAAAAAAATGTTTCAGAGTTTACCTTATAGTTTCAAGACAATAATTATAGCAAGCCAATTATATATTCTATTACTCCATACGTGAAGCTTTCCGGCACTGGGACTGAAAACTTATTTCATAGTTATGAAAGAAAGCCAAGGCGGGATTTAAGAGACACCAGATAAGGTACAGCAGAAGTGCTTCTGCCAAGCTGCTCCACTTACTAGTTCAAGTAATCAACTCTTTTAGGTACTACTTCTTGGAAAACAAGAAAATTACACAGACTATGTAAATTTCACATCAGAAAAATAGTTTAACCTTAAGTTTCACAGGAAGCATCAGGCCTTTCAAGTAAGACACTATAACATCTTTCCAGTTTATTAAAAATATATAAAAGAAAGTTTTTGAAAAGTAAAAGTGCACAGAAACAAGTGGTGTCAAATATAATTTTTCTTTTAGTCTTTTTTGAGTATCTGGCAGGCAAGATTTTATGGCTATACAGTAATAAACTTGCCTGAAAAATAGTTGCTTACGTTTTTGGGGATCTGAGTTTGCAATTAAATATCAAGCACCTAAGTAGAAAATAATCTCCAGGTCTTTGCCTCTAGACTCACAAAACATTAAATTTCATTTGACTTGTACCTTATTCATAAAGAGAATCCACAAATATACTCACTTCCTTTTCCAACAGTTCACTATGAACTAAGCTGGCTCTCTTGTAATTAAAACTGGACACTGAACTTGGTTCCAGGTAAGATGAATGTAGAATCTTCACAACATCCTCAAATTCTCGAGAGCCTACAGCTACTGGCTGAAAGAGCGCTATAAAAGAAAAAAAAAAAATAATAAGCTCTAATACACATCTGAAAAAAATCCAAAATTTTCCAGTTCATTGACAGTTTATGCATAAAGAGAAATGGTTCATGACACAATTTAGAATACAAAACACCTAAAATGTTAGAAAAAGCTGGAATTTAGGCTAGAAAGTTTAAGTTCCCTAGAATAATAGCAACTTAAAAAAACCCTCAAATTTCTTTATGCTTTTTCAATATACTCCTGAACAGCTAGTTCTTACCAGTTTATAAGGGAAGCACCTCAAGTCTGAATCTACCCTTTGAAGATGTCTGATATATGTTGCAAAACACTGTAATTAAACTTTTAGAACTTTAATTAAACTAATTAGTTCTTTTAATTAAAAGCTAAGAACAAATTGTTCTAATAAAAACCTCAACAAGTTTCGTAGCTTAGCCTCTCTTCAGAACTGTTACAGGGTTTTTCATTTCTTTGTTTATGGTAATTAGGCTAAATATCAATAAATTCAATACTGTCTTAAGAAGTCCAATAAGCTCCTATTATTAAAAAAGACACTGTGTTCATGCTTTATGATCTTATCCCTTACGATAACTGCTTTAAAAGGAAACCTATTCATTTGTTGTTGCGTAAATTCACCTTCTGGGCAAAGCTTTGCCTAAGTTCACACAGTAAAGCTTCTTTATCTGTAATTGGGTACTGAAAGTGACAACCTAATGAGAAGAGCGGGCCAGCAGAGAATATGAGCGCAGAATGTTTAGGAAAGTAATACTCTGGGGGGAACTGAACTACTTCGGTATGGCAACTGTTTTTTTCCTCAAGGTAACTTCCAGAATATTCACCAAAAGTGCAATATTTTTGTATTTGCAAACTCCAGACAGTAAGTATTCCCAGCAGATTTTTCTCAGACTGCTCTCCCCCTTTTTGCAGGACAGCCTATTTTTCTCTACCAAAATAGATCCCCAAACCACCACCACCTGAAACTGCTCTAAGTTACAATAGTTAGGAATGAACTACAATAGTACTAGTCTCAGATAAAAGACAATCTACCATTACTCTAACAGCAAATTAAATTTAATTACATCTTTAGAGTGTACCTCCACCTTCATTAAATAATATGGTAGTAGATTTAGATAGCAATCTTTTCCTCATTTGCAGGAATGTTCTAAATGAAGACTGAACTCTTTTGTGTTATCTAGCAAAAGCTGCGTTTACACACACACACTTTATGATGTAATACCACACCTGCAAACTAAAGTAAAGCAATAATTCCAACACCAGCAACAATGAATAAGTGATTTAAGAGTGGAAGTTATGAAAGTGATTAAGAAACTGTTCTTATATAATATCCTTTTTAGTAACAACGCCTTCATTTTTGAAAGGCTGACAGCAATATGGGAGGAAAGATAATTGTAAGTGAATTAAATTCTCAACTTGGTAATACTAAGACTGAATGCACTTTTACTAATGTGTGTTTCTCTCTTCAGTACAATATAAACCAAGTCTACTATAGATATACACACATTGGAAAAGCACCTCCTGTCCCACCCCATCCCCAACACCTCTTACATCTTTCTGACAAGTTGTTATTAAACCCTAGTGTTGTGCATGAGTTTCACATATTGCCTGCTCCTCTTCCATTTAAAAGGACCAGTTAAAGCAGAAAGTTACCAGTGCCAGCTGCTTGTCCAAATTTCCTGTTTCCTTAACGGTGATTACGGTACTTCACCCCTTCTCCCCTCTTCCCCCTAGAAACGCACGCTCAGTCAAACCCAGGCTATTTCTTCCACCTTGAGTCCAGGCAAGTAGAAAACTCTACAGGACTATAGAAGGAGTGACCACAAATGATACACAATGTCTTGCCTATTTCCCAGATGCAAATCTAGGAAGAGGCATATTATTACATCAATTAAGATCCTGTAACTCATTAAAAAATTGTCAACTATGTTCCCATTTGTGTTCAAACATTTCCTGCTTTGTTGAAAGTTCTGATGAGTGCAAGCTGAGATAAGTCTTGCCCAAGAACAGCAAGTGCCCCTGTTCTTCAGCTAGGGAGAACGTACATAAACTACTATACAATTAGCTCTCAACAGATTTATAGAAGAGCTCTATCTAATCCCTTAAATTATGGAATACAGCAAATTAAGAGATTTTTTTAAAAGATTGTTGTGTTTTTTTCTTCAATTTCGTAGTAGACAACTGAAAGGATGTTTTAACATTATTGTTACTTATTATTCAATAATGCATACCTTCTCATACTTCAAATTTATACCCCAAACACATCATATAAATTCACCAGAGATACTACTGAAGCCAGAAAAGGGGCTGTTGCTACCTTTGTAGTAGACAGATCAAAACTGAAATGTTTTTAAGTACTTAGGCACAAAAGTAACTTTTGAGATTCCGATTTTTCAATTTGAGAATACACAGAATATTAAAACAAGACTGATTCCACCTAATTGATCACCTCAGTCCAAGAACAAGACTTTACTTCCATCTTTTAGTAAGCAAATGCTTAATAATCCAAAAACTTTGCAGTAATGGAATTTCTATTCCTTTGATGTGCACTGTCCGCTCAATACAAAGTGAACAAGAACGACAATTACACATATAATCTTGCCTTAGTTTACTTCATGCATAAATTAAAAATTACTGGCTTTGTGATCAGATGTCATCCACTGAGAAAAAGTGAACATGAACAAAATTTGTGGAATGTATAATCCTTACAGAAGTAATACACGACTTATGTTTCGAAGATTACTTCTAAACACCAAATTTATCACCAAAATCTACTGTCTGCCCGCCACCTTTTCATATACTGTAGTAGCAGACAATCCACACTTGGTTTGAGAACTCGACATTCCCCACTAAGCATTTCCTCTTCAGGGGCAGCCTGCTAATTTTGCATCTATTGCATTCTGAGTTGTCAGTGATGGATGGAACAAAGAATATCCAGTAAACTGACTGCAGTACAACACTGTAATCATAAAACAAAAAGTAAGTCACTTAGCTTTGAATTTCAGATAAACTATCATATACAACAGTCAACAATTTGTTTGCATAGCATAAGCTTTTTTTCCCCCGTCTCTAAGTAGGACTCCTCAAATACACTCATCACATGCTTCATGACATCCTCAAATCCACTCCCAGAACTCGAGGCACTGCAGGCTTCAGCTTCTTACTAAAAACGTGAAACACTACCTTAGGAGGTGAGTAGTAAGGCAATACTTCTCAGTTTGTCAACTAAGCATTGGTGCTAAAGGGCAGCTATTTTCTAGAAGGTTAAGGTCACTATATCACTATAGAAGGGCCTGTACCTCACTTAAAGGAGTTCAGAAGCAAGGGGGTGGAAGGGGGAAAGAAAAAAAAAAAAAAAGAGAGAGAGAGAATGACTGAACTAGACCTTCCATAGCAGACACTAAAACCTATGTTCACACACACAGGATGATATTATTAAGCTTATCTCCAGTCCTACATCACTTGAAAGACCAGTAGTGCGTACATACATATTTTTCAAGCTCACTATACAAACCTGATGTGGGTATACGGCACATTTACTAACCTGTGTAAATTAAACAGTAATTGATGTAATGAATAACTTGCAGTATCCTTAGAACACATACAAGTCAACTAGCGTCATTTTTGCTGGCTTGTTCTGCCTAAGTAAAAATTAGTAAATAAATACTGGTTTTGTTCAGTTTCTACCCACTGTATTGGAATATACATAAGTATTTTGGGGTGGAAACTTAGTTTAGCTAATTCAGTACCTAGTTTAGGGATGGATATTAAACTGGATGTTTGGATGCACGTAATTCCCTAGAGGTTTTAAGTTTCTCTTTCACAGCTGTCTGATGCTTCAGCTTGAGAAAACTGTTTGGAGTTAGTGGGTTTGGTTGTTTTGGTGTTTTTTCTTTTAAGTCAAAATGTGAATAAGACAGAGAGATTCTCTATAAGGAATCCTGAACTAACTTTTAAGTGAAGGTAAGTAAATTACTTCTTTTAAGTTAGCAGAACGCCAGCACTCTTCACAAACAAGCGCTTCTGCTACAAAAACTCCAATAAGAAGCAGCATTTTCTTCAAGTCTTCATTTTTTAAGACTAAGACCAAAAATCTGTGGTGATAATGAACCATAACATTGTTACTTTTATGACTTTTTTCAGCCCCAAATGTCTTTTACTCTCAAAAGGTCTAAACAGTTATCAAGTTCAAGGATTGCTTAATGAAGTTCCCATGTAAAAATATAAAGTTGCAAATAGCAGATATGCATCTCTACCAAAGATACGGAAAATTAGAATAAAAAAGACAAGGCAAAGTGAACCTTCAAATACTATTAAGTACAAGAGGGACAATCTAGACCTCCAATCAAGTATTGATAGGACTTTAATGGATAAAAGCAAGCCCTTTTCCACCCACTCAGCCTGAGAAACAGCAGTTATTTGTTAACCTGGTAGACTACGGAAATAAATGTCCAGCCTTAATCAACAAGCAACCCCTTAAGTCATTGGTTGCTACTTAAGCACGTTTTTTTAAATTGTCTTTTGGTATGAGAACCACTCAGAATTAGTTCAGTAAGTTAAAAAATGCTCTTCCACTGCTATCTTGAAAATGTTTACCTCATCTCATTAAACAAGGATCTTTGAAGTTTCAGGCAGACTTGGAAATCTGAGAAGATCTGCCAATCAAATTAAAAGAGACTATGACAACAGGCTATAGTACTAAGACTAAAAAAAGAGATAGGCTACTCAAGACAGCATAACACTATTAATGAAGTGTATGTACCAAGAAAACAGAAACTTTCAAGACAGTTCTAAGTAGGAAAACAAATGCATGCACACCTCAAAAAAAAAAAAAACAAAAAACAAAACAACCAAACCTCACAGCTAACCTTTCTCACAGTTTGGTTTCCCAAATTCTTCCGCTAGGAAAAAAAAAGAAAATCAGAAGAAAGATTCTCTGTGATAACTAACCACAGTTAAGAAGTTATGTTTCCTCCAGATGCATTTTTCCCACATTAACAAGGTTCTATCTGTTGACTTTCAGCCCATTGTAGAGTCTCCAAATAGAGGAGATAAATGCCAGAAAGGCTAAATAAGCAGCTAAATCCTAAGTTTTCTAGGATTTTTCCCTTACATTTTTGCTTTGGAGATTCAATTTTTAATTTCTTCACAATCAAAAATTGTTCCCATAACACATTTTGGTGCTTAAAAAAAGAAAAACCAACCACCAAAAAAATTAACTCCACCCAAGTAACAAAGTCATCCTGTACAGATTTTATAGTTTGTACATAACATGGTAAGTCTTCAGAATCAAGGTAGGTATCTCTCAGGATGGTACATCCAGGAATAAAATGGAGGTTTAAAAAGCAAAACAAGGACAATTCCAACACAAGGAAGGATGGAGGAAACTTCCATATGTACTGTTTCATGCTGGAATTTAGAATCTAGCCAAGAGAGTGCTCTTGAGACAGATGATACTCTGATTATTTTGTAATTTAACAAGATGTATTTGAACATTGGTACTAAGCATGTTGTAAGCGTATGCCACTACAATGCCAGATGATCAACGCACTGCTAATCATCTAGTTTAGTGCCAGAACTGATTTAATTACATCATTTCTTAAATGTCAATACTAATTCCAATACCAATTTGGTTGTTCTCAAAGACCACGTCAGCAGTTTTTACGCTAGCCCACTCTTGCTAGTCTTGCCTACAACACGCCCTCTCACAGCACTTTGTGTTATGGTATCAAGTGGTGTAAGATCGACAGTCTGAAACCGTAAGGAACTGTAAAACTGCAAACACCATAGACAGAATGGAGAAAGGCCTGTTTTGAGAATTTTGGAAACCATTAAATTGCCACTATGACTGAAATGCCCAAGAAGCTTTCTGTAAGCTGAAAGGCAAAGAAAAAAGACAAGTACACTAAAAGTAAGCCCTTAAGAATGGGTCAAATGACCTTGACATTAGAGAGTGAATTTCAGAAGTAGGCTAAGAGTGGCTTCCCATTCTACCCTAGAAGCACTGAAACCTGATGTTTAAACTACATATTCTAAGACTTTTTACACACTGTAGGAGATGGTGCTGCATAGGCAAATGATGAATTAGATGACCCAAAAGACTTATTTAGCAGGTTTTCATTCACATTGGAGCCAAACTCTAGAGGAACTTCAAACATCTGTGGTTAAGTACCAAACATTCCCGAGATATATTTAAAGGCATTCAAATGTAGCCACACTTGGTCTGACATACAGAAGTGCAAGGGGCACCATGTTTTATCCAGACATTTTTCAGTCAGATGAATAATAAGACTTTTTTTTTTTTTCCTCCAAATCAACCCAGTCCTTTTTACAATGAATCTCTGCCAGACTTGTATCCCCCCTTGGGGGGTGACAATGGAGAAAAATGGGAAGAAAAGGTAAAAGGGGACATTACTGCCAAAAATGGAAGGAGGGAAAAAGAAAGACTGGATAATGAAATAAACCTACCTTCATCTCTTCCTTACAGAAGAAAGCATTTCAAGAAGTTAGACAGACTCTTATTTGAAGAGTTAGAAGCCTATGCGAACAGGTATTTTTGTGATACATACTTAGTTACTGACACCATGTTGCAAAAGGTCAAGAACTGAAATAAGTTTCAGGGAGGAAATAAGAAATGTTTTCAATGCCACTTAACAAAATCAAAGATAAGCAGAAGCCAATGGACTCTCATGAAAAGCAAGAAATACCACAGGCTTTTAGAGGAAGAGTTACTTGAAAATCAAAAAACAAACCCTAGACACTTGGAAGAGGAATGCTTCCAAGGTGAGGCACGTGAACATGGGATGCTCGCTCCCTCCCTGCAAAGTAAGGAACTTTCACTAGATAAGAACAGTCTTCTGCGTATCATCAATGAAGGACAACTCTACTCAGTGTTTGCTAGTCTCCTCTAAACAGGATTAGAGCCCCCTCCTGCAGAGAGGAGGTTGGGGGAAGAGAAAAGTGAACCATCTTCTCTGCATGTCCACGTCCCAGAGAACCATCTTCTCTGCATGCGATTGCATCTCCAGAAGCAGAGCCAGGATCAAAACTCAAGCCCACCCTGATCACATCCAGCTTTTCCGTCTTTTTAAAGCAACGGTCTGAAATTCAAGCCAAGTTTCGGTTTTGTTTTTTTCTCCTCCTTGTGACAAAATAAAAACGAGAAAGAAAAGAGGGAGGGGCAGGGAGAGGAAAGAATGTAAAAGCCTAACACTAAAAATCTTATCCCCAGCAGCCTCGCTAGTCCGAGCCATGCCACAGCCTCCTCCACACCCGCAGGATTTTGCATGCAGTTGTGTGAGGTGCATAAAGAGCCTGCCTAATGAATAAGATGAAGAGGGGAGTGAGGTAGAGAAGGGAAGGAAAGGGAAGGAACAACCTTTCTTTTCTCTGCTCTTCCTGGGGATCTGAAAGTTCCTCCTAACAGGCACGTCTTCTGGGGGCTTAGGGAGAGGGGGAGGCCCCCCCAACACACCGCTGGGCAGCTGCTGCTGCTGTTGTTCATTTGCCGTTGAGATGCTGCTCCTGCGCTGGCTGCTGCTAGTGATGCTGAGGTTTGGGGGGACCTTGTCCTCTGCAGCAACAGCAGCCACCAGCGCCTCCCCAGTGCTACTGCTCTCAGAGCGTCCGCCATTTTGTGTGGTGTCCTCAGCGGCTCCTGCTTTATTACTCTCCACCCCGAGGAGGCCCGCGCTGGTCTTCTCCGTCCGCTGCTGCTGCTCCGGCTCCATCTCGCCACCCCCGGGGACCACAGCATCCGCCATTCACTCTTATCGCCGAGAAGCGAGCACGATAGCCCGCGCCTCCTCTTCCTCTCCCACCAAACTACCCCTTACCCAGCCGTGCACCGCCCGCTGCTGCTATTGCTCCCCCTCCGTCCGCGCAGCCCCACCGCCCCCTCCCCGCTCTGTAACATGGCGGCAGCGCACACAGAAAGGGGGCGGGGCTGGAGTAAGCCCGGCTTAGCCAATCCGCTCGCGGTAGAAGTTACAAATAGAGGCAGGCTCGCGCTTCGCCGCCCTGGGGCGACGCCACAGTACCTTCTGCAGCGCGTGTGCGAGAGGGCACCGGAGGCTCCGGCTGGGCAGCCGTGTTTAAAATGGTGGCAGCCTCCGCCCATCGGGCGAGGCCCCGGGCTGTCGGCAGCGCCTGAGATGGGTCCTTCCGCCTGCAGTCCGACAGGATGGGGCGGATGAGGCAGCTTGCTCGTTTCCCCTTTCTCTCCTACCAGCGGTGTGGCCGAGGGGAACGGGCAGCTCCTTCCTCCGGCTTTGG
>NW_009592846.1:0-2793 GCF_000690535.1 Cariama cristata
CTGCTACAGACCACCCGACCAGGAAGACCAAGCGGACGAGGACCTCTATAGACAGATAGGAGCAGCCTCATGGTCACAAGCCCTGGTCCTCATGGGGGACTTCAACCACCCCGATATCCGTTGGAGGGACAACACAGCAGGGTATAAGCAATCCCGGAGGATCCTGGATCCAGGAAGTTCCTGGACTGCAGTGGTAATAACTTTTTTCTCCAAGTGATAGAGGAACCAACAATGAGAGCTGCTATGATGGACTTTGTTCTCATCAACAAGAAGGGGCTGGTGGGGAATGTGAAGCTCAAGGGCAGCCTTGGCTGCAGTGACCATGACATGATGGAGTTCAAGACCTTTAGGGCAGCGAGGAGGGCACACAGCCAGCTCACTGCCCTGGACTTCAGGAGAGCAGAGTTTGGCATCCTCAGGGAGCTGCTTGGTAGAGTAACATGGGTTAAAGTCCTGGAGGGAAGAGGGCCCCAAGAAAGCTGGTTAATATTCAAGGATCACCTCTTCCAAGCTCAGGAGAGATGCATCCCAACCAAGAGGAAGTCAGGAAAAAAGACCAGGAGGCCTGCATGGATGAACAAGGAGCTCCTGGACAAACTCAAACACAGAAGGGAAGCCTGCAGAGGGTGGAAGCAAGGACAGAGAGCCTAGGAGGAATACAGAGAAATTGTCTGAGCAGCCAGAGATCAGGTTAGGAAAGCTAAAGCCCTGACAGAATTAAATCTGGCCAGGGACATAAAAGGCAACAAGAAAAACTTCTATAGGTATGTCGGTGATAAAAAGGAAGACCAGGGAAAATGTGGGCCACCTCCAGAAGGAAACAGGAGACCTGGTTAGCAGGACATGGAGAAGGCTGAGGTACTCAATGACTTTTTGGCCTCAGTCTTCGCCAGCAAGTGCTCCAGCCACATCGCCCCAGTTGCAGAAGGCAAAGGCACAGACTGGGAGAATGAATATGTAAGTGACCACTCGGTGATAAAAAGGAAGACCAGGGAAAATGTGGGCCACCTCCAGAAGGAAACAGGAGACCTGGTTAGCAGGACATGGAGAAGGCTGAGGTACTCAATGACTTTTTGGCCTCAGTCTTCGCCAGCAAGTGCTCCAGCCACATCGCCCCAGTTGCAGAAGGCAAAGGCACAGACTGGGAGAATGAATATGTAAGTGACCACTTTGTAAAAGGTGACATGAAACTTGCAGTGGTTGGTTTTGTTAGCTAAGTTTGGGCCCCTCAAGGAGATGTTAACTGATACCTGCTATCTTACTGAAGTAGTTGTGGTTAAGTGTGTGTAGTTGTGGTTCAGTATGTGGTGAAGTATGTGTAGTTCACTCCAGGTATGAGAAAATGAGAGTGTTTCTGGAGAGAAAATGTCTAGGGCAAAGTTGTGTCTACAAAGAGAATCCCTAAACAACAGAGAAGAGTGAAGAAAAAAATAATCTCTGAACAGCAACAAAAAAGGGGAAAAAATCTGAAATGTCTATTGTCATTAACTCATACTTTCTTCCAGTTTTGGTACCATATTCATTGAGTTAGTAACACAACCATAGCTTAAATGATCTCTTTTTCTGTGTGTCTTTATTCTTGTACTGGTAAAAGTGCAAAATGGACAGTATTAGTTCTTCTCTGCCTCAGTTAAAATTCCAGTTCTCTGGTAGATAAAGGGCCAAGACAGCTCTCAGAGATTTCACTTTCTCCCCTAAAGAAAGCTTTTTGAAACTGTGAATTATACTTGCCAAAGTGAACAGAGTTATTGGGTTGCATCTCTTTTAATATTTTCCTAATTTGGGAGCCCTTTCTTCTGGCATACAAGGGTAGGATGGCTACAGAAAGGATGGCATGAGCATAACTATATTAGCACACTGTGGCAAATTTTCATGCTCAGCATGAAATCCCTATTTCCGCATGTTGGAGTAGACTTGAGCTGCTACTGAAGTGAACTCAGAAAAGATTCAAGGACTTCTAAAAAAATAAGACCTCCTGAGTGTGTTCGCTCACCTAACTGAATATTTCAGTAGCCTCAGTGCAATTATTAATCAGAGCAGGACTGGCGCAGAATGTGTGAGTAGTCCCACTGTCTTTGCTATGTTTATAAAACTGCCGAAATTCTGTTAAATAAACTTTTCCCTGTAATAGTCGGTTTCAGAACTTCCTGTAACCTTCAGCACTAACCTTTTTTAGATACTTGTGAATTAGATCTCCTGAGCCTTCCATGGTATCATCAGAAATGTGTAATGCATTACCATTGTATTTGTTTAACCGCATAGATACAGGCAAGCAGATTTATTCATTTTAGCTGTTGATAATGGCAGTCTTTCTGAGTGCTCTTCTCCCCATTAAGTTTTTCTGAAGACACTGTTGGTTTTTTCTGAATGTAAGTGGCAAAGAAAAGTGTCCCAGGCATGTAATTTTAGTAGTATCTTCTTCCCTTATGACTCATTACTGCTGAAATCAACACAACTTGGGATGTGCTCAGGAACTTCAGTATCTCTTTAATGTTTTCAAATAGTAACATCTGTGCGTGTTTATGACTTCATGCTCTGCCTTAGCGTTAGTCTTGGCCAATGTTTCTGGCTGTTAAATGGTTGTACTTTTAGAGAGTAAGGTCCCTGCACGTTGCAAGAAGCAGGAGAATTACTGTTATTGAGTATTTCATTGAGCAGAACAGCAGCAATGCTGCAGAAACAGACCTATTTTTATCAGAACCATGCAGGTTTGTTTAGAAATTACACTGTAAACTGAAGGGTAACTGATATGTATCCCTCCCACCCCCCCCCCCCCCCCCCGCCACACCCCCC
>NW_009592846.1:2824-29071 GCF_000690535.1 Cariama cristata
CCAAACCCTTCCTTTCACTTTCTACCTTCATTTAGAGGCAGTAATGCTTCTGGATTTGAACACCTCTGGATCTTCTTGCAGACCCACTTATTTCAGTTTGCCATCTACCATGATGGCTGGCCTAAGGGGAGAAGAGATACGGAGGAGAAGAGACAGAAGTGAAGAAAAGGCTGTCTTGAAGACAGTGAGAAAAGGAGAGAGCAGATCTCGGGGAACAGTAATGACCTAAACCACCTCTCCTTTAGGAGGTGGCTGAAAAGGAATCCAGCAGTGGAAGCCTGTAACCGTTCTTGCTTGTACTTACGCAAATATGTAACTGTATAGAGGCTATATAAGAGAAATATCCTAAAGAACAATTACACATAGTCTTGATGGAACTTTTGTCATCACCTCACACTACATCTTGTGTATTAATATCAGAATGGCTGATCTTTGAACAAACAATACAATGCACACATTGTCAGACATGAATCTGCAGTCTGGCAGGACTGCTGGTTTTGCTACTCTAGACAAAGGGCAATTATACTATATCGATTTCTGGAATGCTTTCAGGATAATTATCTGTGTCTGTACTCCATCACTATCTTGCTCTAATCTTTATAGAGTGTATTCAAAGTTTTGTGGCATCTAGATACAGCAAATAAATGAGCTATCTTTTTAAGCTCAAAGTGCTAATAAAACTGTGAAGTATGAAATAAAAGTGCCAAAATGTGAGAGAGATGTTGCAAACTTGCATGCAAAGAGGACAGACAATATCAGCTGGAAAAGCCACGGGATTAATGCTAATGTTAAGTCTTCTCATAAACGATGTGTACCTGGTATCCGAAACAGTAGTGTACTGCATGCTGGGGAAGTTACAGATGTCCTGTAATGCCTTTCCACGTACTTGATGATACATAAAGAAATCTTGAAAGGTTTATGGCAAAGGCAGAATTTTTCTGCTTCGTTTCTACATTTGAAATTCAAATCCTGCAAGGAAAATTCTCTGTTGATTGAGGAGCTAATGACATGTTAATAATCACAAGAACAAAGAGACTGAAAGTTGTACAACTCAGGGGAGAATGGGTTTAGGGTCATTCTGTTTAAAACGGAGTTTGCAAAAATACATAAACGTATTGAATACAGAACTGAGGAAATATCCAAAACAAAGAGAAGCCCAAAAATATGCAGCCTCTGGAATATGTGAATTTACTTATGGCACTGAAACTGAAAAAACTTTCACCTGTGTTAAGTCAACATATATGCATTTTAAATGCAAAAGAGAAATGATTTTGATTTCAAAGTGATAACGTACCATATAAATCAGGGGGAACTTTATATTCCTTAGCAGGTACAAATCAAGATGTCAGCACTGCTACTCTGGGTTTGGCACTCCATCTACTAGAGATACACGCTTTGGTGGCATCTTTTTCTGATACTTCGCTGTGGTAAGACTACATGGGCATATTGCCAGGCTGACGGGAGTGAGCTGTCACTGGGGAAAGTCGCATGTGCTGCACTGCATCTGCTGCAGCGAGCTGGGAGGAGTTCACAGGATGACTTGGAATAGACTGATTTCTGAATCCCTCTATATTCTTTACTTTCAAATTACAGTTCACACTTGCATTCCACTTTGTTTTACTGAAATTAAAGGACTTCATTTGTTTTCTTCCCGCTGTTCTGTTTCTCTCTGGAAAGTATGAACGTTTGCAAGAGAGAGACTTAAATATTGACCTGTTTGCCAGTGTGCTGAACTGGCATGGTGGGGCTTGGAGGAACGAGCATCTTCAGTTCTACTTTGCCCATAGTGTACTGTGGTATGTTTACTTGGGTACTAAAAGAAACAGAAAGCTTCCAATTTCATCTGTCTGTGTGTGTGAACACAGTACAAAATGTAAAACATTTAAAAAAATTAAATATGTTCATTTGGGGAAGTAAATGGGAAGTAAATACAGAGGAAATGTTTTGATTGTTTAAGGAAAGCTTCTTAAGGGAGCAAGGGGAAAGAAACGGTATTTATAGTGTACATACTTGAAGGCTGTTGAATGTTTTTACTATCTTTGGTACTTCTAAAATAATTGCTGTATGTGTACATTCCTAATAAGATCTTTTCTGAAGCAATTTTTTATGCCTAAAAGTGGTTTAGTTTCTCCATGCTTTTGAATGTAAAACAGAGCTATGTGGAGTGTGTGGTCCACTTGCATGGTGGTTTGGGGTCCAAAATTAAATGCAGAGCGACATTGGAGAAGATGTCGATTTACAGTATGTGCATATGTTTGTCCTTTTCCTGAGAAGTTTCTCATACTCTTGTAGAAAAACATGATGACTTGGTGTCTCTCTTGAGCTGGCTGTGCGTATATGTATAGAAATAAATATATTTTAAATCTTTGTTATATCATTTGACTTTTTCATAGAGACAATAAGTATACCTGAGTTGTTGTCTGGGATTGACTCTGTGAGTAGAGCTTTGGAGAATGAGAAAAAGGAGAACTTCTCACCTCTCAGGTAAGACCTGGGGTAATTGCCTGGACTTTTAATTGTTTTTCCTCTCAAAGCCAAATAAGACGTTGACTCTGCCTTTTTACAGGTTATATGTTATACTTACTGTAAATTCTTTGAGAAATTACAGAATTCTACAAAATCTAGAAATAAAAGTCCTGTTTGATTGCTTGTTTACATTTATTTTTATGGAGTTCACTATTGCCTCTTCAACATATAGATTATTCCCAAGATCTCACTCAAAAACGCAGGATGAGCTATCTTTGCAATGATATACTTTCAAGACTTTAGTTCCTACAATAAGAAGAACTGAACCTTCCTTTTTATATACATAAACTTACTAGTTTTAAACTCCTGATTTTTTTTTTTCTCATTGATTTGAGTGGGCAAACTCATATTTACATCCTGTGACCTCTGGTCAGACCCTATACCTAAACTAAAACACTATTGAAATGTAAATAAATAAATTAAAAAATGCACTTATATGATTTTTAGAGTATCTACTTTGCCTTTTCAAAACATCAGTTATGCAATAACCTATCATATCTACAAAAAGAACAACATCCTTGGTTGCCTTGACCTAAACAAGTTGGTGGTCATTTACAGCAGCTGAAGATCTGACTCGGTTCTGCTCCCAAGAACCAGCTTTTCCCTCTGTTCTGTGCCAATCAGCATGGCACAATCATTCTGTGGCATATTTCTCCTTTGCGGTAGCACCACTTCTCGTGAATCTGCATAGACCTGGCCTGTGCAGCTCTTAATTGTTTTGGCAAGTATTTACTCATGGGTGCAGCCCACGTGCTCGGAGGAGACTGTGTATGAACACATGCCCACCCACCAACATGAGTAATGGAGCACACTCGAACCCATTATGGATATTAATTTTCAATCTTGGCTGATGCTTTGTGAGCTGAATCTTCTCAGAAGTTGGTTTATGCTTTTGATAATTTTAAAGATTTCTCCAACATCCTTATTACCATTTCAAACACCTTTTTAATAATGCCTCAAAACTGTTGACAATAACTTCCTTTTATCATCTGAATTCTAGCACTTTAAGGAACATTCTTAGTGGAACATTTTCAATTTCAATTTGAGATTAAAATATTAGTAGGAGAATATAGAGATCTAAGTGTGTAGTTTTAGAGACTTATCATTTTATTTGTTTAGCAGGGTAATTCTATTTGCCTTGCGTGTGCACAATGATATGGTTGCTCACAGAAAAAGATTTAGCTGTATCAGTGAGCTTTGGCTGCTTCTTTCCAAAGGAAGACAAAATTATAGCTTATGAAAGACCTTTCATTTGCTCCTGCTTCCACCCAGAAAGAATAAACCTTAATATATTTACTGAAATGTTTATTTGATGATTTTGAAGGGTTTCCACTGTTTAGTATCCCCTCTCCATCCCCCGCTTCTTGTGTGTACCTAGATAGAAAAGAGAAGTGGATCATAATGAGGGGAGGAAGTAGGGACTAACAAAGATGACCACTACAAAGCAGAAAAAGCAGGGGGGATGGATGGCTGTGTGCAAATGGATTTTGCATTGAGGTCTATGATCCTGAATTTTTGGGCTTCTGTTTTGATTACTTTGAGTTTACTTGCACCTTTGTGAAACATTTTGCAGGCACAACCTTGTTTATTGGAAATCCTTGTGTGTGCCTGTTACAGTGTGCCACACCTGTGGTTGCTTTTGCACCTTCTTACACGTTTTTCTAAGTGAAGGTGGTAACATGATCACATTGCCTCGCTACTTTAAGGACACACACACATCCACTGCAATTGTATGTATCTATTGAAGTGCAGAGACCTGGCTGAATATGGAATTGATAGTGGCCCACCATCACCAATAGTACATGAAACTCTAAATTAATGGAAAATCCCGTTCAAATTTTCACTTCTGCCTTCTCTTACATCAGACTTTTAAGATTCTTCAAGAATTCCAAGAAGGCTCATTTAGTCTCCCCAAACCCTTGTGAATTTATTTAATGTTCCGGTGGTGACAGTCCCAAGGAAAAGTGAACTATAGCTATACTTGTGATTTCATCTTGTGTTGCTGTCAGCGTAACCTCTTTTCAGCCTGAGTATCTCACGTAACCTTTCCTTCACACTTGGAATTCACAAACAACTTAAGATCGGCCTCCTGATCACTCCTGGAGTACATTATGAAAGAACATGAGTGATTTAAAACTAAGGCATATCATCTGGATTTTATTTTTTGAAAGTGTAACATATCTCAATAACAAGGCAGAATTGGGCACTATGCTTCAGGACAATAACTGTTCTCCATGGGTGTCACAAGGTATTGGGGTAAGCAAAAGGTTGAATACCTTTAACATTGAAATCTAATAAGCCTCTAGTAACTTTCTATACATACTGTAGCCTAGATCTTCATGAACATGAATTTGGCTGTTAAATAAATAAAATAGGGGGGAAAAATGCATTCTTTACAAGATGGCATACTTAAATACCAAACTCAATTACATACATGAGTTGTGATAGTGATTTCCTTTCCATGAATTTTCTATTGATCTTTTGATAATATCTAGATCCTTGTGACCATGGTTGCATAGCAGCTGTGGAAAAAAGAGCTCAAGTTTATAAGCACTTTGTGTTACTGTTAACTGTGGCAATTCTTTATAGCCTTATTTCCAAGCCTGAGCTGAATCTGAGCTGTGCCTATCCCATGGAGGCTCCTGTGGCTCTTAGTTACTTCACAACAGTTCTAGAAACTGGCCTTGGGAACAAACTTGTACCCTGCAAAGAGTATGTTCTATGCGGTCAGCATTAGGCAAAATTAACCGTAGTTAAGTAGCTAGATTAAAACAGGTTACACGAACTTATTTATGTTAATATAATGTATTTGTGCTGTTGGGCTCCATTAAATATATAATCTCCATGACTGAATTAAAATTCAGCAAATATGTGACTGGTACTCATGAACAGTGAGTAGTTTTCAGTAATTGATTTTTTTCAAATAAAATGTACTTTTTTCTTTCTGAAAATTACCCACCATGACAGCTACACACCACCTTGTTTTAATGATAAAATAAATGAAACATCTGGAACTGACAGAATTACTCCACAGAGCAGTCTGTGAACAGATGAGCAGACAGATTGGCATGACTATGAAGAAGCAAAAGCCAGACCAACCTGCTCCCACCCGTCCAAAAGAGAATGAAGCTTCACAGAAATCGTTCTCCTTGTCTCACTGACACCTATTCACATAACAGCTACAGCATATCTGTGGGCAATGCCACTTGCCCAGCCTTCTTTACCAATAAGGACAAATTTGTGTTTTGCAGTGTTACTATAGAAAATATTTGTTTACATTCATTCTTTGACTTTCGTACCCACAATACCCATGTGAGTGTCAGCTAATTACAGTTACAATGACAGAAGTCAGTCTGTGATGAACTAGAATGAAGCCATCAATTTATTTCCTATTATCACAAAGCAGTTCTTAGATCGTAATGACTTTAAGCGTGTCTGATAAGAACAGCTAATTTAGAAATTAAACTCTGGCATTAACAAGTCCCCAACTCAAAAGCTAGTGTTTATTCAAATGATTAATTTTGACTTTTAAGTGTTTAAAAACATATTTTGAAATTATATGAAACTTTAGCTTACAATGTAAGCTTGTAGAGATAAAATTTTGCTTTGTTTTCATTTTTTTAAAGCAGATCCTTGGATTTACCTTGTGCTTCTCCTAGACCATATGGTATTCCTGGGTTTCAGATCACACACAAAGGTAAAGAGTAAATTCTGTTCTGGTACAGAGAATAGATATAATCTGATTAACCTGTACTGAGTATTAGAAAAGAAAAATTATCTTGAGTTTTTGGAGGGAGGGGTATTTTTTAAAAATTCCTCATGTTTACTGTATTCTTTCTAATGTTCTGCAAAACTTCAAAAGGTTTGCAACATTGATGCTAAACAAATTGAGATTTTTTTGTTTAGACTTTTTTGCAAATCCGTGTATCTCAGGGACAGCTTTCCATATTTATTTCTCCTACTGAATATGCTTTGCTAGCTTACTTGAAACCTTTATGCTTTGTCCTTCAAACCCAAAGTGAAAGGTGTCTGTTTTCCTGTGGGCTATTGCACATATTTCTTTGTATACGTGAGCATGTACCAAGAACTTGGCTGACTGACAGTACTATTGTCAAGTCCCATTGTGCCCACGCCTGTCTTCAGCGATTCTAGCATGCATCAAACCCCTTCCAAACCTTACCTGGATACTTGGGCACGTAATCACTGTCAATCCACACAACAATCAAATGGCTTGGCCACAGTCTGTCCCAAGGGATTTCAATGCTGGCTTGAAAGTTTGGCTGATGTTTTTCCCATCAGTCAGGTTTCCCCATCAGAGACTTAGGTGTAGCTCTGGCCTGTGATCCTGAGATAGAACACCCGTTTCTATCTGATCCGGCCTCAGTTCTTTCTTGATTCTGACTCTTGGATATGCATCCCTCTGTCCTGCCTCCTGTCCCAGCTTGTTCCTGCTACCGAACAGCCAGCTTAATTCTCCTCCAGCCTTCTTTGTTTGACAAAGATCCATATCTTGCAGGATGGATCTCATAACCCTCAGCTGAGTCTTCCCTTTGCCAGCATTGATTGTTTGAATGCTGACTTTAGCTTGTATTAGCTTTTCACTGGCCTAAGTTGCTGTAGTATCAGGGCCAGCTGAGAGACTGAACTGCTATTCCTCCGTGGAAACTCACTAAAAATAATACGACTGAAAAGAGATCTGCAGTAAAAGCTCCTGATGCAAAATTGGAGATGTAATGCTTTTGAGACCTAAAGAACTTAGTTCCATCTCTTTCAGTCAAAGGGCACTGAGAAATAGATTAAAAGATCTGACTCTTGTGAACACAAGACACTTATCTGACCTGAGTTTTCCTTGGTAAACAGAAACAATAACAAAAATGTGTTTGCCATAAATGCTTCTTAGGGCTTTCACAGACTTAACTGGGCTCTGAATCATGATAGTCACTAAACATTTTCTTAATCTACTGCACTTGAAGTCCCCAGGTGGGCTGTTGCTAGCAACAAAGTGATCTGTCTGCTCTGATCTTCCCTTTTTCTCTGCACTGCAATTTTGGTATAAGGAAATGTAAGGCTATGAAAAGCCTATGGATTCTGAAACAATCAGGTATTGAGAATGAGTTAACATCCGTTCTGTCTTCCAATGCCTTCTGTTTAGGTCTTTTACACATTTCAAAATCTAAATTTTCATGCAAGCAGATAAAAAAACTGATTTAAGCTGCTATCAATAGGATACTGCTGTCTCAATGAACGGGAATGTTTAGACTATATCCACAATGTGTTTTTGCAAATATTGTTTAAAAAGGGAAAGAAAGGCTCTGAAAACCTTTATTTGGTTGTTCTTTAGGACGAAATTGCAGCATGACAACTTGCCTTGAACTGGCTCAGCGGCAGCCTATAGTTGTCCACCCCCAGATCAGATCAGGCAGGGAGCTAGCTCTCAGTTACAGTTTGTGCTTTGGTCTTCCATTCGTTACAAGGAGGAAGCAATCTGTTACAGTCTATTCAGCACAAGATTACTTTTCCTTCCTAGCTAGTCCAGATCTGCTGGCCAGCAAGGCTGGATATCCTGCTTCCACCACTCATCACTGTATGCGATGAAGAGTAGAAACCTCTGTGGAGTCACTGAGGGAGCTGTGATGCTATTCAGTGGATCAGAAAAATGTGAGACCATCTTGCAAAAAATTCTAACTGTCCTTTTTAAAGGACATAGTTGTTTTTACTTTGTGATAGTCTCCTATTTGGCTCTATTACTCAGAAACATCTACTCTGGTTCTTTGAGCTGATATATGTGAGCAAGCCCTAGATGTGTGAAGATTTTCCTGTGTGAATGCTGGCAGATTAGATTGCAGTGCTGTGGTCATGAATGAAGAGAGGAACGTAATTTGACGACATATTTTAAAAAACAAAATAACTGATTCTTTTTTTGGTACTGCCTGTATATTTGTACTATAGGTAGAGAAAGTTGAAGCTGACCATCAGCTCAGCTGTGATACGATGTTTGTTACGTGTCTTTATAAAAAAGCCTCATAATTAGATCCTCGCAATATCTACAAAAATGTTGATTTTAAAGAAAAGGTTTTTAAAAATCTGTTATTTAGTGCTGTTAAAGTTTTTAAGTCCATGCATTTGTAAAAAAATATATATATATTTTAAATATACTAAAAGAACACAAACTGCAGGTTATCCCTCTTTTTGAGGCAAAAGTGATTCTTTCCTTAGGCTTAGTGGATTTTATCATTAAGATCTAGGAATTGATAAATAGTGGTGAAAATGGCTGGGAATATGCAAGAAAAATATGTTTTCTAATAATTTATTCAATGATTAGTGCCAATATTCCTCCAGCCATATTCAAGCAACTGTCAAACTAGCTGAATACCTAAGTCTTCAGTAAAAAATAGTGAATTATTTGATTAAAAAAGTCAGAATTAATTCTAAAATGTTTTTAGCAAATGACATTAGTCCAGCTGTCTTGTAAAGTAAGAGGACCAGGGCCTTTTCCATATCTTCTGAGAACAAAAACTGACTAATTCTGTGAATGTTTGTACAGATTTGGTTGTATTCCTTTGAGTCTAAATTGCGTATTAAATTATGAATGTTGTCATTCCTCTTGTAGGAGAGGCTTGATACACTGTTAAAAAAGCTAAATAATTCATCCAATTAAAAATATGAGCCAAGAGCTTTAAGGCTGTAGGCAAACATCAATTCTTGTATGTTAACATCAGTGTTTGTGTGTATATCACTAGGCATGTGTAAAAATGTATATGAACTCCTAAGATCTGCTGATCCACTTTGCTTACACATAGGGCAAAGTGGATACAGATACTTTGTTGATAGTACAGAATGGACGTGATCTGTTTTTTTGTTAATGTCAAATAATTAACAAACTACCTTTTTTTAAACATTAATAACAAGAAGAATAACTCTCGCTAATATTCTGTGAGCTTATTAACATAACTCCTTACAGTATTTACATGATCTTCTTGAAGTTCATACTGCTATCTTGCATGATGGAGAGGCAACACATATTTTTGTCACTGTTCCTTGCTGGCAGCATTCCTCCGAGACCCTGGAGAGACATTCCACAAGAGCAGAAATGTGCAAGTGGAGAGAGGATGAGGGAAGAGAAGTGCTTCTTTTGCAGTCTTCTACTCATCTTTGTTGAATAAAGTTCATATAAGTAATAAGATACAGAGGAACTAGATGGGTTTAAGGTAGTGTAAACTGTGGAGAAGCACTGATTCTTTTCATCCGGTAGTAGTCCACTGTGGCCTGCAAGAGCCTAAGGGGCTTGCAGGTTGACCTGGAGCCTGTTTTTGATTCCTCCTGCTCTCAGCGAAAGTGTGAAATCTTTTGAACAGAACTTTGAGGCTGGTTTTTTCTCTTTACTTTCTGCTGTATGTTATTCCTCATATAAAGGCGATAGAATGCAGAATATTCCTCTTTCAATGAGCTAGATAGCTAAAGATGTGAGTTAAATCAAGGGTCTATCTTATCTCTATCAGCCAAAAACAATCCAAGCCAAAGGAGCTGATGACAAATATGTGAGAAATCAAACATATTTGATGATAAGGAAATAATGCCAGAAACCTTGCATTGACTTGGTTCATCCTTATTCATGAACAGAGATGAGTCACAATCAGGCACTGGTTTGAACTTAGTTCAGCTTTTTCATTCTGTTGCCCACCTCTATTTCTGTCATATGGAATAATGATTTTTTAGCAGAATACAAGGAGGCAAGTTGGAATTCATTTTTTGTCTAGTAGGCTGTTTTTGATTTTTTAGGGATTTTTTGTTGTTGTTTTTGTTTAAAGATGCATATGCTTAGCAAAGAAAATGTCAGTTTCAATAGTTGAAGTTCCTCTAAGTAGCTGAAAACAGAGCCTTATAATGGAAAAGCGTTGACCAATTTTGATGGGAAGGGCAGGTGACAATGCTCGTGTTGCCCATTTGTGCAAAAGCATGGTTGACAAAAGGCCCACTGAACATATTAGCAGCAATAGCAATGTTGAGGTGCTTCAAATAAGCTGTCTGATTTATACTTTGAAAAAATGTTATGATTGACACACTTGCAAGACAACCTATCTTTTATGGTTGGACTTGCTCAGTAAGGTAATACTGCCCTCTCTAGAATGGCTCATCCTGGCCAGCAAAGCCTGATTCAGATTCTTCACCTTTCTTTTAACGAGTTGAAATAGTGAGCTTTTTCCGAGTCACTGTTAGTATATATATTTTCATAGTTAGGCTATGACAGATCTGGTACTGGAAACAAAATAAAATCCCAGAAGCCATATATCTATAAATATTTGCCGAACCTATGTTTTCTACAGATAGGTCCTATATGAAAAAAATAAATTAATATTAGCACTTCTGAACGTCCTGATGAAAGTTAACTTTTACAATGAAAGTCAGTTTTCCTCCCCTGGCTTAACAGATGATGCTGATAAGAAATCTGTTTTCTGAATGAAAGACTGGGTGCAATAGAGGCCAGAAACTGAAAGGCCAAGTGTTGGATGGTACTGCTTTATCCTGGACAGCTGAACAGTTTTGAAAGTCTGATCTTCAGAGCTGAAGGACTGCCAAAAGCCCAAGGCCTTAGTGTGCTGCTTGGGCTTACTGCTAAATAGGGATTGCAGAATCACACTCTTGGATTCATTCAGTGTGAGTGAAAACACCTGCATCCCCTTTTTCCTCTTCTGAGTTTCAGCAGAAGTGTAAGTCTAGCTCTAATTCCCTTTTGTGTCACCATTTGAGGTGATCTGTAGTCAGTCACACCTGGGTAGAATGGAAAAACTCAAGGCTGGGATTCAATTTGAGTCCTCAATGTAAATGGGCTTTTAAGAAACAATCAAATTACTCCTGTCTGCTTCAGGCACATTTACCTAATTTTTTCTTATTATGTAAGAGACATGACCAATTTTTCTGTCAAAAAGAAAAAAATAGTGTCAGATGGAGAGATGTTATCCATTTTAGATTCCAGTGTAACTGATTTTCAATTGTGTGCTCCTGAAATGGTGGGGCTATTGGTAATTAACACTATTACAAGTATAATTTCAAACCATCTTGCACAGTTTGTGGGTGTTACGTTTTATGATGGCTCACTTCCACCCTACACCAGGAAACTCTGGAACCAATTATTTTTCTTACTTGATTCATCCCAGTTCATACATCTATCAGAAAAAAACGTACTTGTTTAATAACACGAAGATACGCAACTGATGGGGCTTTTTCACGGCAAAGCGTGTAAAACGTTTCATTTCATAAAGGACAGTGTTAGCTGGAAATAAGATTTGCAGGAAGGAAAGAAGAAAGAGCTGTAGCACTGCAAATAAACAGTGCGTTTTCAAATACAGCTTGAATCATAAAATAAAAAAGGTGAAGAGATTTCACTTTCTCAGACAGGAAAACAATTTGACCTTTACAGAAGATATTCACACTATGTATTGCTCAGGCCCTTTGATGCTTTGTTGATAAAATCAAAAGCTATTTAGAGCAAATTAGAGTTAGCTTGATTTTGAAGTAATTGAAAAAATGAGAGCAGTTTGCAGCAGCGATAAAACAGACTTCTGCTCTCCCAACCAAGGCCATAGTTGTTTCAACTACAGTCTTTATTCTTTCCTCTGTTTCTTCTGACCCAGTATTATTTCTTCTTCGTCTTGTATTTTTGCATTGCAGTTTAACAGAAAAGCTTCGCTGAATGGAACAGGGTTTGTTTGGGACTGCAGCTTTGTATGTATTTCTAAAGGGATTCGTAGGCAATCTTTATGAGTGCTGCTATATTTTTAGTAGTCCTCTCACTTGCCTATTAAATACAGGGCTGAACAATAGTAATTACTGCAGAAATACTAAGGTCCCAAAGTAGCACCATTCACTTCAATGAAGAGCTGCTGTGAAAGCATATCTGAAAAATAACCCATGGTGACAAGAGATGGCGAAGAAGGGAAAGAAACTGCAGTTCAAAGGGCTTTTTCTGAGGGAGCATAATTCATTCATGTGTATACAAGATTCTTTCCCCCGTTGTTTGCATTTTCACTACAATAAAATAGGCTCATGGAAGTTCCTTGTGGGCAGAAAGTGAGTTCTTTAATGGAAAGGTTTATATGACTGAAGTAAAGAAAGGCCGTGAAATAGGGTATCGCTGGAAGGCTGGAAATGAGCTGGATCAGCTAGGAAGGGATCAGCTATACAAGGGGTGGAAGGGAGAAGATTAACTGTGGGATCAGACTTGGAGAGTAGCAGGGGCCACCAAAAGGCCTGCAAGGTGTAGCAGGAGAGGTGTCAAGGAGTGTCAGTGAAGACACGGTATCTTTGCTGAACTGGAAACTTTAGGGCTGTCTTCCATCAATGTCCCTGTGCCAGTGCAATGACAGTGAGGGACCCCCAAGGCATTCAGGTGTGTGCTGGTTTAACTTCTCTTGTGTTTGTAAATCTAATATTGCTTTGGTGAAGGTGAGCTATTGTGGTGGCATAGTATCTTCATTATTTGCAAGCACTAGTTGTACACTGCTATGGAAAACTCCATTATTTATTTATTTTTTCAGGTTATGTTCGTACTCTTTCAAGACTGCTGCAAACTAAGAACTGTTGATTTTATTAAGCTTTCCCCTTTTTTTAGAAATGGAAATTTTCTTGAGAAAGTATCACTCTTAAGGATTTATTTCGGTTTTGCCAAAAAATATATTATTCTTATCTCTCTAAGTTTTTTTTTTTTTATGAAATGGAAGTTTTCTTGAGAAAGTATCACTCTTTTAAGGATTTATTTCGGTTTTGCCAAAAAATATATTATTCTTATCTCTCTAAGTTTTTTTTTTTTTATGTTTGTGGAACTCACAATGTCTTTCTTTTAGGTGAGAAAAGAAATTAGTGAAGGAAGTAAGGACAGAGAAAAAGGCATATGTTTCCTTTTTGTCCCAAAATCTTAAGAACATAGAAGACAAGACAGTTGACTTTGTTTCCACTCATTCTAGCATTTGATGTTTTGTCTTTCTTTCATACATTATGTACTCCAGATCTCAAACAAACTTTTGTGTACATGCTAATACATGCCAGTAATGTCTTGAGACAGGTCCACTGCTTGGTTCAGTAGACCGTGTCATCATGGAACTCTAGCAGTAGGGGGAAAAAAAAATAAATCAGTGGCTTTGCTCACGTTTCCTTTTAAACAGGGTAGCTTTGTAGATCTGCCTCACCCCATGTTTAACCAGTGAAGTAAAATTCATCACAAAAGAAACCCCAAACAACCAAACAACCCCCAAAAAACCTAGGCTTGTCAAAAATACTGTCTGCAAATGCTATATGGGAACCCTATTTATAACTAGATTTCTACCGTCCGGGTTGAAGACTCCATTCTCTTCCCTGGTGAGCTGTGGGTGTGCTAGCCAAGCAGCTGAACTGGGTGAATGATACTCTGATAGTACAGGCACTTGGAAGAGATTTCAAGATTTCTAATACCCGAAAATGAAGCTGATGAGAGTGTCATGACATAAACACTTAATATTCTTCCTAACACAAGCAGGAAGTAAGACCAAATTTGAGATGTATTTCTTAAATTACTGTGGTTTTCTAAGTGCCCTTGAAATGTGTTGCATGTAAACAAACCTACCCTCTGGACTGGATAACCGAACTAACACATGCATTCTTCATTCTTCAAAGCAATTTCTTTTCTTGCCAATATCAGATTCAATTCTAAAGCTAGGAAAAGTTTAAGGACATATAATTTCAACATATCTTCTGCTTTTTTTCTGACCAAAATGTAAAACACAGTCTGAATTGTTCATGATTTGAAAAATGCTTAGAAAAAACACACAGCTTTATTTGAGGATAAATTTATGGTAACTCTAGTATGGGCCCACTCAGATGCAGTATATACCATCTTTACCACAGGACAATTTATCAGCGTTTGTGCTAAGCAGAGAGCACCATAATAGAAAGTTCAGTTTACAGAAAGCATGTTTATTTCAAGTATTTCATGCATGTAGAGGTTTTCAATATGAGCTGGCAAAAACACTTGACATAAAATGTGCAGCAATGCAACTACCTGTTCTAAACAAAACAAGGTTGTTCTGTTTGCTTGTTAAGTAAGCTGCAGCAGTTCTTAGAAATGTCATTTAATAAATGTCAAGCTAATTACTTGTAATATCAACCCTGAAAAGCAAACCTTTGTGGGTGCACTTTCAGAAGCCTTACTCTTCTCTATTCACAGTCTGTTGGGTACATTTCTAGTAAACAAATCGATGGTTTTCCAAAATTACTAAACTGTTTGCTAAATATGTATCTTTGTTTAGAGTATAGAAGGATGTTTCGTAATACTTTAATGAAAGGAAATGCAGAATATCTTTTTATTTTAAATAACAAGTTTTTTAAAACGTGGCTGTGATACACAACAAATGAATTCTAGAAAATATCCCTTGTCTGGCAGGGACCAGTTCCACGTCTGTGGGGTAGTGGGGATTGATTTTGTTCTTAAAAAAAAACACCAAAAGTACAATTAGTGATGATTCAATAGCTATTTCTATACCATGAATCATTACATCTTACATTGGGCACTTGGCACTGGAAGTGTGCTACCAGCAGTGACTGCACTATTAGGAAGAGTAACAGAGCTCCTTTCGTTGAGAAAGAGTTTAGTAGAGAGAAAAGAAATTTCAGTGTTACATGTCTGCAATGACATGTAAATCAGTAAAAATGAAATGAAAGTTGTGAATCAGTAGAAATAAAAGAAATGGACTGAGAATTACTATACTGTTTAGACTACAAAACCAATTTTCTTGCATTTAAAAACTCGTAACAAGCTCTGAAGTAGCTGAAGTATATATATGTGAGGGAAAAGGAAGAGGAGTACTGTCATGGTGTGTTAGTTAAATCAAGTTCACATAGGTAACCATAAAGTAAAACTGCAGCAGTCCAAAGGAGCTAGCATAGGGTGAAAGCAGAGATTAGAAGTGACAAAGGTTGAAGCTTGGAGATGAAAGAGCTTGGAAATAGAAACAGTGATTTTTGCATTGGTAGCTGCTGCTACACATGGGCACAGATCGTTCCCGTTCTGGAAAGTTTGCATTCTGCATATCAAAAAAGGCAAGAAAAATTAATGCATTCACAAATTAGACCAAAATATGAGGTTAAAAAGTCAGACTTTGGTAATGTTTTGATGTGTCAAGATACAGTCTGACCACTGGATATTTTAGGAAAACCCAGGTTTTAATTGTTCTGTTCATCCATACGGGAGTTAAAGTCTTAGATTGCTCAAAATTCCATTAGACAGATAGGTAAGGTTTTGTATACTTCCAAAATTTACCCCAAACAAATCACATGTCAAGGAAAAAAGCCAATCAGCAAGTATTTTCAGATGAAGTTTTGAAAACAAAAATAGTTCATAACAAAGGAATTCATTAGCATGATATATCTTTAAATGTAATGAGTTTCTAATGAGATCTTGAATGCTTTTATATTACATGAGAATTGCAAAGACACCGTAACATTATGTTCATTCTGGAATATTTAAATACTTTCTTGATGCACTGAAGTTGTACTTTTAATTCTTATATACATAATCTCTTACTATACATACACATAAACATACATAAAATATTTACATTAGTTTATATGAAGTTGCATAAAAATATCCTAATTCTATTACAGCCTCAGCCACTGGAAACATACAGAAAATACTTACTTCTTGCTATGCAACTTTATTTAAAATAAATTTAATGGAAGTTGCAATGTAGACAGGGAGTGCAATCTCCTATTTTGATGGTCGGATGAGCCACAGTCTTATTTATGCTATTCTGGCAGTGTAAAAGACATCAAAGTTGGATAGAAACTCCAACCTCATGCTTTCTATGACTGCTTTATATTTCTAGATCCTGGCAACTATTTTTCCTGTTCACTGTTTCAAAGCGCTCATAGACTGACTTTATAGATAAAATTAAAATACTTGGAATTAATTCTCTAACATGAAGTTATTAAAATAGCCTCCTCCTTTAAATTATACATATAAGCTATGAACTGCTAATTCTATATTCTAGCTAATAATTGCTTGTAAGTACTATAGATTAAAAATGAGTGTCCTATTTAAAAAGGCATTAGCTAGCTTTGAATTTTCATCAACTTCTTCCTCTTCCCTCCACGCACTCATTTTTGGAGTGAAATGGTAACTGGGAAAAAAAGTGCTTTTGTGAGAAGCTTGGTTTAAACTGGCTTTCCTCACTTATTTATTGGATCACATAGATGTATCTTTCACAGGATTTTTGCAACAATCTTTGACTTTAAAAAGGGTCAATGAAGGTTAAAAGCACTCCTGGGTGGCCTTACAGAAACGTTCTTTATGGGAAAGGGCTAGATAAAAATGTCTGACATCAAAATGGAGCACAATGATAATTCAGAAGAGGTGTTAATTTGGGACCTGATAAAGTTCAGCAAGTGTCAGAGAACTTGGGAAGATAGAAAGATTATTAATTTATGTTGTTTGTTTTTTGTTTTGTTTTGTTTGTTGTTTTTTTTTTTTTTTTTACACTGAATTTTGACTCATTGGTCCCTGGAATTGCAAAGGGATGTAAACTCGTTTTTTCCTCACCAATCTTTTTTTGGTGTTGCTGATATTTTTAAAGTTCTTAGACTCCAAGGTAAATGGTGTTGTGCCTAACAGAAAAGCATATTGCCAAGCTGTGGGAATAAACAATCAAAGTAGAGTGCCTCAATGTGTTGTGATCTCTAAATGTCTCTGCATTAAGGTATTTGCCTATGATCAGTACATGACTCCTTTATCTTTCATACCTAGGTGTCTCAGACATTTTTCAAATATAATTTTGCTTCATAGAGGAGAGATTAGTGCAAATACAGACAATAGACAACATTCTGCACTATTTCCTAAAAGGTCGAGGTTTTTAGAAGTGACTGAAATAACTGAACTTTGCAGTGGATTCCCTGCGTTAGGCATTCACAGACAGAGTTAGAAGTTGTAAAATCCATCCAACTAAACAGAAACATGCTTAACCAAATAAAAAGTGCAAATCCCTAAATCCTGTTTTTTCTCGCATGTAGAAGCTTAATTCAACATCATTTAGCTGCGTGTATCCTAATGGTATGCTGTGCCTGTTCTGTCCAATATAGAGCAGAATTTGCTGTGTTTTTTTAAAATATAGTTTAGGAAGTCGTTCACTCCTAAGTAACTTAGTAGTTAGGAAACTCATCTCTCCTAGTAACAGCCATGAGACTACCATCAGTTGCCTGCAGGAATTAAAATTCTTTTATGTTAGAGAGAATGCTGGATCTCGCTGGCAGCGATGGCTACTCCTAGGCTGGCAGAGGTTGCAGAAGGTACCTGACAGAATAGGAAAATAGATGAGCATGGCCTGAGTCTTAAGCAATGTATCATAGCATTCTTTACAGGATCATCTTTCCCTAGTGTTTTTCGTCTTCTATCATTGGTGAATCCTTCACAGAATTTTTGTTGGTTTTGGGTAGAAGGCTAAGCTCTCATGTGCTGTTAAATGTAAGTGTTGTGACCAGTGGAATAAAAGAAAGCATATTATGATATTAAGGGTTAATATGGCAAGTGCAGAAAGAGTAATAAAGTTTCTTCATAAATTACTGATGCAGCCTCATCTGAAATACAACGTGTAGTCTTGGTCATAGCATTCCAAAAAGCATGTGGCAGAAGCAGGTTGGCCCTTTTACAAGCAAGGCCTTGACAAAATTTACCTGGAAAAAGATTTAGAAAAGAGGACGGTGCTACAAAAAAAAGGGACATTTAAACAGGTAGATGTTTCAGACACGCTGAGTAGTGAAGAAAAGATGGATCAGGAAATTCCATCTTCATGTGTTCCCTTGTTCCTAACAGAAAAAAGGAATTTTTAAAAGAGCAAATAAACCCCCATACTTTTCATAAAACTGCAATTACTTTTTGAGGTCATTCTTTTACAAAATCATTGATACCAAAGTGTGAAAATATCAAGGGTAGCTAGAGTCATTATTAATTGTAACACTAAAATGTGCCAGTGACATTAAACTTTATGTCTGAAGACCAGCCAATCTAGAGAGGAGCAGGAGCTCTGTTGATTGGAGATTTCTCTATACGATTTGCAATTAAAATTTTCTCAGAAGTGTTTAGTGTGTGCTATTTTTGGAGAATGAGTCCTGGACAAAAAGGACCATTGACCTCTTTCAATAAGGCAGCTTCTACTGTTATGTATGTAATGGGCAAAACTGGCACGATTAAGATTTTCATTTCATTAGCCAAATTTGATTCAGTTTTTCTGAAATGGTCACATCTACTGCAAGAGGTATCAAGCTCCTTTGATTTCCCTGGTGTTGTAATGCACGCACTGAAGTCGAGGCTGTATTTTCTTTTCAAAATCTAGAGCAGAAAATTCTTTCTCCCATCAGTAGCAAAATTATTGCGGCATGAGTTAAGCGTGTTACCATTTCAAATCTGTGTTACTATATACAGAACATAACAATCACAACCATTTGATGGAATAACTGCTTACAGTCTTTCTATTTGTACAAAAACATTGGATGATCTAATTGTTTTTGAGAACTTTATAGTTAAGAACTTTATCTCACAATGTAAGCTGGTAATTCATGATTTTAAGTAATGCATGCATTTTCATTAAATAAGGTTGTGTAGGAACAAGGAACTCAATGCAGTTGAAGCTGATAGGGAAGGTTTTTCTTAGAAAATAGTATAATGTATGTGTATTTTACCATTCAGAATATTGTGAAGATAGGGTATATTGTCACATTAGAGCAAGAACTAAGGTGTGACTTGGCACAAGGCACTCACATTATGCTGACTGTGGTGGAGTTGTAGTTTGGTAAGGAACCAGACTGGCTCTTTAAAATACCTTCAAAAGCAACCCTGTTCTTGGTTTCATCCCTGATCTGAAAAGAAGTGTACTAGTTAGGTAATTTTCAAGAGCTGAAAGAACAGTAAGTCTTGCAGCCAACACGCTTGAAGAGAAGAACAGGAAACTATGCTAATTCTCTTCATGGTAAGGTGGATGGAAGAATGCAGAGCTGCTTTTATGCCTTTCTACAGAGAATACCTAGATAAAAATTCGGCTTTTTATTTTTCCTTTGAAAATACTTGTGGGACTGCATTAAAAACTATGCAGAGAGATGCAGATTTTGAGATTTTACTAGTTTTGTTGTCGTTGATCTAGACAATGAGCTTGAGAACATTTGAAGTGATTTATGGAAACTCCTGATTGACCCAGTGGGAAACAGATGTTAACTCCACTTCTGGGAACTGAAACTACTAATTCAATAGCTTGAGTACCAGTAAATAATGTGAATTAAATTGGATAAACGACATATTTTTCAAAAACACACTGCTCTTCCCAACAGGCAAAGTATACCAGGACTGGAGAGGCATGATTGCATCAAATCCTGTGAAGGAGTACAGTCAAGTGAGGCAGAAAAGCATGAAGGGCAAGGAGGTATGTAGAATGACCAAGTATTGGTCAGGAAGGATTGGCTCTGTATATATTAGAAATTCTTGCATTTTAGTAATGAACTTTGCTTTCTACATCAGTGATCTATAATACAAACAATGTAGTTACCAAAACAGGAGAACAAAGTTTATAGCTGGAGCAGCAGCCAAGATTTTGGGTCCAGAAAATTCTCAGCTTACCAAATACTCTTACATTATTATGAGTATTGTAAGTTCATTTCTATGGACAAAGCAGTGCTTCAGTATTGGTGCACTACCATGAGTAGAGCTTCCATGAACGGAAGTCTGTTGCATTGTGTACATGCATATGACATATTACATACAGACAATCACGTAAAGAACAGATCCTTGTTTTAAACTAAACTGAACAGTACATCTAGATTTCTGGAGTACGCAGACTTTTAAATGCTGATAGTCACCATGTGTTAGATAACACAGGCTAATGCCAAAATTGAAATAACTTTATCTAGATATACCCTTTCTTTAAGAAGAGGGACAGGTAGACTGATATTTGATTTCCAGTGTTTGCATCTTCATGGCAGGGCTATCTCGTTGTTTCACCAACTTGATTTTTACAACATGCTATCCAGAAATGTAAGCTTTTTGTCCCAGTGGGCTAATAAAGCTGAAATTATTTGACCTAGCCTCATGTAACGTAAGGCAGAAACCGAATAATTTAAACTACCATACCTTTATAGCAATAGTAACAAATATTTTATGGAAAATACAGAACACTGCAAAGATTACAGATTCTCAAATTCATATAGTTAAAATGAGGTAAAGCTCAGAAAGTGATAGAAACATTTAACAAAACTTTACACATTCCATGCACAAGATTTAGAAACTATAGGCTTTTGAGGTACAAAGATTGAATGTTAAAAGTAATTTAAGGTAGCAACCAGCTGTTGGAGGTAACTTCCCTACTTAACATTTTCTCTTTGACCTTAGAAGTGAATAGATCCTACTATTTAATAAAAGAATTTTAAACATATTTTAGCCTGTTGGAAAACACCTGTGAAGACTGAAAGACTTGCAAGAAACAAAAGTGGAAATTTTCTTTTTTCTTTAAATACTTCTTTTGTTCTTAAAAACGAATGTCTATCTGTGAATAAAGCAGCATATAAAAGAAGAGAGAAGGTTTGATAGCTTAAATTGAGTTGGACAGGATTCTGCATAGTGGCAGTAGAAATTCTAGCGCTGCTTCAATTGAAAGGTGTTATCCCTAAAAGCATCTTATAATGATAGTTACTTTTAAATGGGTCATCCTCAGGTACAGTCAGATAGTTTTTCTCTATATTCCTTGGAAAACACTCTGAACATAGCCTTTGTATAAACAAGAACTTTTCTTTCTGTACTGTAATTCCATTCTCTTTGTAAATTGTCCTAACGGTCAGTTAATTCACAAAGAGAGTGACTTTGGACTGATAAGGGTATTTTCACCTAATGAATCCAGGACCTTGCTGTAGGCGACTGTGGCATTTAGATATTTATTAAACAGTAGTTTTCACCTAATTAATTTGGGGTTTTAATTGCTCCTGCTACTTCCATGGAAAAACAGTTCTTATCTCCTTTCGTTGTCAGAAACCTTCAGTTTTCATGCTAAATTTAGGCAAGACCAGTTTGTACTTACTCTTTATTTTGTCAATATTGCCAGTTGGTTTTATAGCCTTCTTCCTCCTTCACTTTTTTACACCCACTGCTGCCTGAATAAATTGTTTCTGCTGTCAGCCTTTGCCCCTCTAGGCTAAAAAAGGTGAAACTACTTTTTTCCTCTCCTATGAGACATCTTCATTACCCTAACTGACCTAACAACCATTTCTCTGCACTTTAACCAGTCAGCATTCCAGCAAGGTGAATTCTGAGGGACCACAGTGATACAGAATATAACAATTCACAGAGTAGCATTAAGCTTTTCCTTGTCTGGCATTTCTAGGATCAAATTTACTTCTACTTAGCTATGGCCTATCCTCATGCCGGAAGTTACTGAGACATCCAGGTCTTTCTCGTCCGCCATTATCTCTAACTAAAAAACTTGTATAGATTTTCTTCTCATTAATCAATTTATAAACTTGCACTTTTACTGTTCACTCTGTTTCTATAACTCCAGCCTACAGTATCATCCAGTTCTTCTTTTCCTATATGATGCTTTAATCTTCCAGTTTTGTTGGTGCTGTACTCCAAGTATGTCACTTCTGCATAGAATAAGAGTGTACCAGTGAATACTAACAGAAGTATTATTATGTTCACTAGTGACACAGATTTAGGAGGAAATCCACCAGTAACCTCCTGCTAGCCCACAATTTCTTGTTTAGGTCAGTGCACGACTGGCTCTCCTTTACTCAGCTCCTTGCCACCTGACAAATAATGAGAAACCACAGCTAGGAACTAAATCGGAGTTAGAATTGGTTTAATGCAAAAAATTGCATAGCTAAGAAATTAATTTTTTTAATTATATTTGAAAAAAATAGGTTTAAAGGGTAGATAACCATGCATCTATGCATACTAGACAACTCATGGTTGTATTTTGAGATTTACTTGTTCTCCATCTCAGACTTCGTATTTTACAAGTGGCCTCAGGAATTATCTGCAAATTAGTGACTCGTATTGTTGTTTCTGGTTTAAAGACTATACTAGAAAGTGTGATTGTCTAAAGATCTCTTGGATGACATTAATCAGTAAAGACACTAAGTCTAAAATTTAGCCTACAGTATGGAATAGACTTTTGAAGATAAGATTGTTTTGGTAATATTTCAGTAAATATTTTGTTAAACAGCACCGATCAGTCAAAATTATTCAAGATTACAGGGACAGGGACAGTGGCAGCATGTGTCTAGAGTTCAGTGACACTGTTGTATTCCTAAGTCTGTTGTCAATATTAATGGCATGCCCATTATGTCATGTCTCTGCTACCAGCTTAGACTGATGGTGACCAAAAGCAAAATATAATATTAAGCCTTAAGAGTATTCTAACAATTGGAATGTCTTAGGAATTTATGTTAAGACCATTTAAGCTGCAATAAAGGTGTTAACTGAAGAATCCTGTAAATGTGTGAAATGACAGTGAAGTAGCCCTTGCTAGCTGATGATGTGGAAGCCTTCCTGAGGAAGAGTGAAAAGTCCACAGACTACAACACTCATGTTTAAAAAATAGTATCCAAAAAACTAGAAGAAAAGAGAAATAAAAATCAAATAGAATGGGATGGAATTAGTGTCCTTGTCCTGCTTTAGATCAAGAGTAACGTTCAGAAGCAGCATTGTAGCGTGCAATAAATTTTCAGTTTTGACAGTATGGAAGAGTCTTGGGGAGTCTAGATAAAACAGGTTACCTCTTGCCTAGAGAGGCACCTGATCATTAAGTCTAAATTAAAATTGAATTTTATATTTCTTTGTAGTGTGTTGTTTCTAATCTTGCATCAAAATGCCTGACCTTATCTTTCATTAAATAAAGAGTTTCCTGATTATTAAGTTTGCTTGGTGTTAAGGATAAGCATGAAATGCTACTTCTCTGGAAGGAGCAAAAGAAGGACTAAGTGTTGTGAGAAGACATTGCTGAGAAACTATGTCCCAGGGTAAGTTTATGGAATCTAGGGAGTCAAAGTATCTCCTGCTATGCTGCAAACACTTGCGTTAGGAACAGGGGCTGACTTTACTGTGTACTGCTTGTTGAAAAGTGGTTTTTTTCAGCAAGGATAAGCCAGTATTTCCTCTACAAGGAGCAAATGGCTGAGAAATATACCCTGACTTCAGGGAAATCCTGAAGCTCTACAGCTGAAAAGTTTTCCCCCCAGAAATGAGTTTCAATGGCATTTTTGTCAAGAAGAATTTTTCAGGCTTAGAATATCTGCTGTGGGGAGGAAAGGAGAAAACCAGAAATTCTAACCCTCTTGTGTAGCAAGCATGCAGAGGGCATTTTGGGTAGGCTGTGAAAAAGCAAAGTTGAAATCACTTTGCTGATTCATTCAGGGCGTTTTATTCAATATGAGTTTCTGGCATCACAAGTGAATGCCTTAGCCACTGCCTGGAATCTCTTGATTTTCTTCTGCAACAAACCAAAACTGAAGTTCAAAATCTTGAAATGTCATGTGAAGTTATGAGTGATCCTGTAATGAACACATGATCCAAAAACAGGACAGTACTCTTTATTTGTATGGATAAACATGGCTAAACTAACTTCTCGAAAGAGGCTTTGGTGATAAACCTGTATTGCCAATGCAGTTACGTTGTTTTCACAACTGAATCTGGGGCACATCCCTTCAATTATTTTCAACATCAATTCAGCTTTCTATTTGCAATAACCATGTTCCTGGTAGGTAAGGTACCGTGTAAACTTACGTGCTTGCTTCATGGCATTTTTATTTGATTAAAGACAGCTACAATGTGAAATCTACCAAGAAGAAAAGCTAACCTGGATTAAAATGCAGGAAAGAAGTGGAGAAGAGGTAGAAATCATGTCATTCACAAAGACATCTTTGTTACTAAATGTTTCATGCAAAAGAAAATCACCTTGCCGAATATTTCCATGTCTGATTGCATTTTCTTTAATGAGAAAAGGCAAGAGAGATCACTGTAGCTTATGAATCTGGATACAACAGTGAGTGTGCTCAGAAAGTGCCTGTAGCTTCGCTTACGTCTACACACGAGGTGTATTGTTTCAGAATGGCTTTCATGTATTCTCTGAAAAATTAACAGAAACAAAAAAGTGAGTGGTTAATTACTGTAGCTTTGCTTACGTCTACACACGAGGTATATTGTTGTTTCAGAATGGCTTTCATGTATTCTCTGAAAAATTAACAGAAACAAAAAAGTGAGTGGGTAATTAAATTTTAAAATATGCTTAGTAAAATCTTTCCCCAAAAGACATGTGAGGAAGAATGGGATGTAGATAAGGTGCTATGTTACCAGAATGCCATTATTTTGAATTATTGATTTATTTTCTGTGGGAGGAGATAGAAAATAGCTATGGTGTTTTAAGAGCTGAGATAGCTTGGTTTGCTTGCAATTTGCACTTTAGTAGGGTTTTGCACTTGACCTAAAATAGGAGACAGTCATTTAAATCGAAAGCTCTTTCAAAGCTAGCTGTGAATTACCCATTTCTGCATTATGATTCAAGGCTGATAAAGAGTTCTACTGTTTATCATGCAAAGTGGTTCCATGGTTCAAATTCACCAGTTTAGACAGAATACCATAATAATCTGAATTGAACAAAATATGAAACATCCTTTTCCACTCTGTCATCTCTGCTTCACAATAGAATGATCAGCTTCTATTCTTCCCATTGATGAATGATGCCAGTTTCAATGTTCCAGCATGCAACTGCAGGTGTTTTTTCTGCGCTACCTTGTAGGCTTGAGAAACTCTTTGTAGATGGTCCAAAACAACCTCTTTAATGCACTTTAGAGTCATTCTTAAGATTAACCTTTACCGCGCTGTTCTAAAGTAACAACCATTAAACTCCTGAGGTACTGTGACAACTCTGTGTCAGGCCATTCAAAATCACTTAATTGTTTCCCTGTGTTACTTTGTCTGTATTCCTCTGTTGTCTCTTGATTTTTACTGAGATTGTGAATTATCTGAGATAGTAATTGTTCTATACTTATTGTATTTAAGCAGTGTCCAGCATAATGGGAGACTGAGACCAAGACTAAGGTCCTTAGTTTCTGTGGCACAATACCAGTAACTATAATAGATGAGCTGAATTTTTTCTCTAGTTGCAACCTAGTCACCTATTCCAGTCTTTCATATAACACTCTTAGTGCAATTTCTTCTGGGCTGCAGTGATCTATGGTCTCATTGCGAAAGTTTTGGTTGGTTGGTTGGTTTTGGTTTTGTTTTTTTTAAGCTTTGGGACAGAAGTCTTAACAGTCTTTTGATTCGTCAGAGTCCTGCATTTCAGCTTCTACCCAATTTCAGAAATGCTGGAAATGTTACTTTCAGAAATTGCTGGAAATTGTTAAATGATATTTTGAGTGATTTTTCATTCTTTTTGTAGATCAGTGTAATTATTATATCCATATATATCCTGTCCTAGTAAGAAAATGTAAGGTATTCACAAATAGATCTTGGGCCCTGTACAAAAGAGGAAGCAAACTAGCAGAGCTGTAAAGAAATAAATTAGCTTGCTACTCCTGATTCTGGAGTAGCTTTCCATGCAGACGTTATTCTTAAATAAAAGTTACTTTTATTCCAGAATAATTATTCTGCTCACAAAGCAGCACCGGCTCTGAGACAAAGCTGAGACTTCTAACACTTTGTAAGTTTATCTTTGAATTCCTGCT